>NC_090647.1:520236215-520536215 GCF_040937935.1 Hyperolius riggenbachi
GAGGCAAACAATTATATTTATCTTTCTACCCCTAGAAATGACCTTTTTGAGATATCTCGTGGTTTTATTTTATATTTTCACATTTACAAAGTAGATTGAATTGATTAATTGTCTTTGCTCAATGGACTTTTATGAAGAGTCCCAGACTTAAAATACATGAAGCATTGACCGTTTTCTTTCTCTCTCCCCTGCCCTCAGAAGTGGTGTATTGTATGTAAAAAAAATAATAGATTTTGCACTGTACATACACATGCTAATCTCATCCTGTCACATGTCACCTCAGGTACTCTTTAAGGCAGTGGTCCTCAAACTAAGGCCCGCAGGCCGAATGTGGCCCCCTGAGGCTTTTTTCACTGGCCCCCCAGACACAAATTGTATTACTTATAGATGTTACTTATAGATGTGGTAAGCTACATCTTTAAATATTGGTGGTCCACACAGTGGCGTAGCTAAGGAGCTATGTGCCCTGGTGCAAGTTTACACTGGGCCCCCCTAAGCACTCTATACATAACAATTGATATGGCGCACCAAAACCTGGCAAGGGCAGCCACAGTGTCAGAGGTGGAAGAAGAGAATGGGGAACAGTGTGTTAATGATTACCACTATTCAAAGCATCAATAGATGTGATTATTACCAGCACAGGACCAATAAAGAGATAGTACTGCTGTTGAGGCTGGGCCCAACGGGGCCCCTCTGGCTCAAGGGCCCTGATGCGGTCGCACCCTCTGCAACCCCTATTGCTACGCCTCTGGGTCCACATATAGAATAGCAGTGCTGGCACCACCCATCCACATGGAAGCCAGAAAGCAGGAGTTTGCTGGTTTCCAATCAAATTCCCTATCAGGTGACACTGCTGTCCGCTGCAGCTTGTTACCTGGGTATGCTTCACTGTCTGGCCTGCAGAGACTTCTACATCATCTTATGTATACTCCGCCCCCCCCCCCCCCCCCCCAGCAGTCTGAAGTATGTTGACCCTGACCTCGACCCAAAACGTTTGGGGACCCCTGCTTTAAGGGGTAAAAAAGCCGGAACCTGAAGTGGTTATACCCGCTACTGCACCACCCACGTCTCCTTCAAACCACAAACTCATCATTTTAAGATTTTGCATTATACCGTATTTTTCGGACTATAAGACGCACTTTTTCTCCCCCAAAAGTGGGGGGGGAAAGTAGGTGCGTCTTATAGTCCGAATGTGCGGCTATGTGACCCCCCCTCCACAAGGAAGTGCAAGTGACCAGTGTGTCCTCACTTACACAGTCTGTGTCCGAGTCCTGCATCTTCCCCAATCCATTTTCCCTGCAGCCAGCACGCTACATCGAGAGGATGGAGATCCATTTTCAGCTTTCATCCCCGCGTCTGGCACACTGCATGCTCAGCTGGAGAAAATGCTTTGGGACAGACTTCAGTGCATACACTCTAATGCACGGTCTTTCTGACTACAGCCCCGTCTTTGGAAGCCTCCTTCCGGTCCGGTCAGGCAGGGGGCGCTGCCCCAGACCCGCCAATCAAGGCCGCCCCCTTCCTCCTCTCCTTTCCTGATTGGACGCGATGGTCTCCCCGGCGGGACCAAGGCTTCGTCATTTGGCCAATCACTGATTGGCCTTACCGGATTGGTAGTTGGCTCAGAAAGGAAACAGTGAACGGCAGAGCACGCTGTGGAGGGGGGCGGACCAGACCAGAAGGAAGAGAAGCTTCCAAAGACGGGGCTGTAGTCAGAAAGCGCGTGCATTAGAGTGTATGCACCGAAGTCTGCCCCATCAACGCGGGATGAATAAAAGCATTTCCTCCAGCTGAGCATGCAGTGTGCCAGACGCTGCGGAGGTGGGCGGACCGGATGGAAGAGAAGCTGTGAAACGATGTCTGCCACCAGCGCGGGGATGAAAGGATGCCTGCTTCCTCCAGCTGAACTTGCGGTAAACTTGCGAAGCTGGCTATTCGCAGTGCTGCTTGCAGGAGCATTGATCATGGGGTCGGCAAACAGAGGATACGGGATGGACAGGTGACACTGAGGGATAGACAGAGGACACAAGATGGACAGGTGACTCTGGGGTGTGGACAGGTGACACTGGGGGATGGGCAGAGGACACAGAATGGACAGGTGACACTGGGGGATAGACAGAGGACACAGGATGGACAGGTGACTCAGAGGGTGTGGACAGGTGACACTGGAGGATGGACAGAGGACACAGGATGGACAGGTGACTCAGGGGGGTGGACAGGTGACACTGGGGGATGGACAGAGGACACAGGATAGACAGGTGACACAAGGGGACAGCAGAGGACACAGGATGGATAGAGGACACAGTGGGTATGGACAGGTGACACAAGGTTACAGGCAGGTGACATGGGGACAGACAGAGTAGGAACAAAGGACACAAGGGACATAATAATTGGGGGGGGGAGTCTATAAAACGCTCCTGCACTACAGATGCACCAGGTTTATCTTTTTTTTTCCCCTGAATTTTGACCTCTAAACCTAGGTGTGTCTTATTGTCCGAAAAATACGGTAGTTAATCATCAAAACAATATACAACATTTTTTTTTTATTTACCAATCCTGCATCCCCTCCAAACTCCTTTTCCTGCCTGCCTTTTCAATTAATCACTCAGTCTAAACTCATCCTCTCTAACAGGCAGGTCTCCTGGGAGGGTGGGAATTGGATGAATAACCAGTCACTAAAGCTAGGTGGTTACAGGGGGGTATGTATGGCCATGTAATTCTTGAAACTGTAAGGCTTTAAGATTGGCATAGCATAATTAAAGATCTTAAAGAGACTCAGAGATTAAAAAATAAAAAGAATCAATACTTACCTGGGGCTTCCTCCAGCCCCATAAACTCGTGTGAGTCTCACACCGTCCTCCCGCGGTCTGCCGTTCAGCCGCAATCAGCCCTGGTAACAGGCTCAGGGCACTTTTTCACTGCAAAACGCAAAAGTGTTTGACCTATTTTGATGTGTGTTTTTGTGCATTCACGTTTTCGTTTGCGTTTTTCTAAATGGCAAGTGTTATCTGGATTTTTGAAAATAGATACTAGTGGTTAAATAACATCAAAACAAAACGCAAAGACATTTCTATGCGTTTTTCATGCATTCCTATACTTTACATGGAAGCGCAAAATACATGATAATCGCACAGATATGCGTTTGTGTTTTTTTTTTTTTTTTTTTTTAAATCAGAACGCAGCAGTGGAAAAGGCCATCCAAGATTCTTATTTGAAACAGGCTGCACTTAAAGAGAACCCGAGGTGTGTTTAAAGAATGTTATCTGCATACAGAGGCTGGATCTGCCTATACAGCCCAGCCTCTGTTGCTATCCCAAACCCCACTAAGGTCCCCCTGCACTCTGCAATCCCTCATAAATCACAGCCGTGCTGTGAGGCTGTGTTTACATCTGTAGTGTCAGTCTCAGCTGCTCCCCCGCCTCCTGCATAGCTCCGGTCCCTGCCCCCGTCCCTTCCCTCTAATCAGCAGGGAGGGAAGGGATGCAGGCGGGGACTGGAGTTCTGCAGGAGGTGGGGAGAGCAGCAGACTGACACTATAGAGATAAACACAGCCAGCTCTGACAAGCTGTTTGTCAGCAGCGTGGCTGTGATTTATGAGGGATTGCAGAGTGCAGGGGGACCTTAGGGGGGCTTGGGATAGCAACAGAGGCTGGGCTGTATAGGCAGATCCAGCCTCTGTATGCAGATAATATTCTTCAAACCCACCTCGGGTTCTCTTTAAGAATCAGCAAACACATGCGTTTTGCATTTTTGGCAAAAACGCAGCTAGTGGAAACGGGCACTCAGTCGCATCAGTCCGGGTCTACTGTGCATGCGCAGAAGACCCAGACTGATCTCGACTTAGCCTGATACCGGGGCTGATCGCGGCTGAACGGCAGACCATGAAAGGATGGCGAGGGACTCACACATGTTTAAAGTAATACTGTAGGGGGGTCGGGGGAAAATGAGTTGAACTTACCCGGGGCTTCTATTGGTCCCCCGCAGACATCCTCTGCCCGCGCAGCCATTCACCGATGCTCCGGCCCCGCCTCCGATTCACTTCTGGAATTTCAGACTTTAAAGTCTGAAAACCACTGCGCCTGTGTTGTCATGTCCTCACTCCCGCTGATGTCACCAGGAACGTACTGCGCACGCCCGTACTGCGCCGGCCCTGCCATTCTCTGATTTATTTCAATACTTTCAAGTCTTGTGTATGGCCTAAAAAGGCTCGGTAATGCACTACAATTTCCAATTACCACTGCGGGAAGCCAAATTCTGATTGGAAACTCAGAAATCATAATTTCGCTGAAATTTTCCTACCATCCCTACCAACAACAAGTGGCGGTGAAGCTTACAGTGGTTGGCGGTGTACCGGGACTCTGCAAGTTACGGTTTAACTTCATTTTAACCGCAAGTGAGTCAAAATCTCTGGTAAAGAATGCCATTTTTGAACTGCAAACACGGAAACAAATAGAAAGTTTGTGCTCTAGTTATAATGCAGCAACCATCTCTGTATGAGATGAAAGGCAGAGCATACTGTTTGTTAAGTCCTTTAGGGTTCAGTGCTTCCAAGAGCTTTATTGATCCGGCTTCTATATTAAGAAGCTTGTTATCCCAGAACCCCCCTCCCCCTTGCCAAAGAGACTCTGATCAATACCATATTAAACTAATATACCCCAGAAAGAGCCCATACACCTGCAGTCACCTTTATCATAGTCATTAATATATTGAAAGCATCCGGCTTGTTAGAGGGATGACTTCAGCACAGCTCATGTTTCTATAGATTTTATTCGGAGGTACCACACATCTATCCATAATTTAAGAAGGGGACATATTTCAACTTTGAAAATGATCAATGCAGTAACACACTAAATGAGTGTAATTGTAGTAGATTTTGCATGAATGCAGAAAAAGCAAATAAAATATCATCTCTTAGGTTAGCGGCACCATCCATTGTAGATACATTGGCCTGAACTGGGTTGAAGAGGAACTTTAAAGTGAATGGGAAACGCATTTTAAAAAAAATGAAGCAAATACTTACCTAAGGAGAGGGAAGGCTCTGGGTCGTATAGAGCCCTCCGTCTCCTCTCTCGATGCCCTCTATCCTGTGCTGGCTCCCCCCCCCCCATTTCAATCCCCCGCCTAAAGGGTATTTGGAAGTCTTCGGGAGCCGTGTCCTCCTGAAGACGTGCGGCTCCATACTGCACAGGCATGAGCGTGCAAGAGAGCGTGCTTGCGCAGGTGCAGTACAGGGCCGCCCTTCTTCAGGAGCACTCGGGATCCCTGAAGACTTCTGAAGCCTCCGGGTAAAGCAGTATTTGACTAATTTAGTCAAATACTGCTAGCGCAGGAATGAGGGGACCAGGAGAGGAGCAGGAAGGCTCTATAGGACCCAGAGCCTTCCCTCTCCTTGGGTAAGTATCTGTCTCATTTTTTTAAATGCGGTTCCCATTCACTTTAACCAAGAATTGACCTTCATCCCAGTCAGTAGCTGATACCCCCTTTTCCATGAGAAATCTTTACCTTTTCTCAAATAGATAATCAGGGTGCTCTGTATGGCTGATATTGTGGTGAAACCCCTCCCACAGTATGATGTCATGACCATGGTCCTGACAGTTTGCTGTCTGTGAACCTCTTTGCACTGTGGGAAATAACAGCTTCTTTCAACTGCCAAGGAAGCAATAACTCCCTCTGTATGTAAAACTGTCAGTAACAAACATTCCGTGTAGATCACTTGGCAGAACTAAAGGTGTCACCATCCGTGATTATCAGGGAGAGTAGAATTTATTTCTTATGTTCATTTGGTGCCACAGCTTTTCAGCCCAACCAATAGACTGCAATTGGTATGACCCTAAATACAGGATCCCTTACTAGATCCAGCACAAGGTCCCGACACTAACAGCTTGAAGGGTTTATTTTTGTTTTTGTTTTGTTTTTTTCGCCTGCCCATAGATCGATCTGAGTTTATCAACAATTGTGGCTTGAAGTCTCTGAAATAACAGGATCAGCACTTTGGACAGCTCATAAATGCTTTCTGCTCAGAATGCTTATAAAAATCTTTCACTTGGAACATAGTGGTTGCTTCAAAATTATCAGTAAATTATTTTATCATCATGTAATACTGTACTTATATGTATAGCATTTATAGCGCCGACGTATTCCGGAGTGCTTCACAGAGTATATAGTTACATTGCTAAAGCTGGCAATACACTAGGTGATTTTACCCATTGATATACGACAGATTTGATCACTGTGAAGTCGCTAACACAAATGTTGCCCAATCAATGAATTGATTTCTGTCTATAATCCAGAAATGCATTAAGATGCATGGGGCCGTAGGCAAGGTAGGAAATTTGGGGCCCGTTGTGGTCCTTTTGGGAAGCTGAAGTGAAGAGAGGTCTAAGAAGGTGTCAGGTGGGCCCCTTGACACCCACTAGGCCCCAAGCACCTGTCTAGGTTGCCTGGTGGATGATCCTGCTGTGCCGTAATCTATCAATTTGGTCTATTGCAGCAGATCGGGAGTACGTTGCTAGCGTGGTTTGATCTGGCGACAACCGACACAGAGTGTTGGCAGTACTCTCGTCTGTCCCACTGCTGTACGTCCTCCCATATCTGGTGTCATTACTCTAGGCCGCGAGGCTCCTCCTCATTTTGTCTCCTTCACAAGCTGAAGTTCAAACACTACAGTAGAGGTCCGACAGCATACATGCCAGACCTCTAGTGTTTGGACTTCACCTCATGTCACATGACAGGGAGAGAAGAAGACACAGAGGTGAAGACCCATGGCATGTAGAAAAGCCACTGGACTTTGTAGGATGCACTCCGGTGAGACAGGTGAGAGCTCTGCTGCCGAGGTTAGCACAAGTGCTAGAAAACCTTGTGAAAAGCGGTGTACAGTGTGTGGGCAGCCAATAGATTAGATTCAGTCAGAGAGGGATATATCTGATTGTCGATCTGCTGGCCATCTATAGGTAAATGGCTACCTCAGAGGGGCTCACAATCTAATCCCTACTATAGTCATATGTTTATTGTAGTCTAGGGTCAATATAGGGGAGGAGGCCAATTAACTTACCTGTATTTTATAACATTTACTGTTAAAGTATTTTTGGAATACCCCCCAACTTTTTGAAATAAGAAAAAGGCACACTTAAGCCATGCCCCTGCCACACCTCTGACCCTGTCCCTACTACGCCCCTAGCCATGCATACCATAAAGTTTTCACAAGAAAAATATGTTTTAGAATCCAAACCACACTGGCCATTTCTATACTGGTTCATTTTCCTTCATAAGTCAATTTAAAGCACAGGTGTCGAACTCCAGGCCTGGAGGGCCAGATCCAGGCCAGTGTTTAGGATTGACTAAGAAAGAGAGGAATGTGTTCTACCTGAAGGACCACACCTTTCCTAATTCAGACCCATCAATTAATTTGAGCTGTGGCAAAAATGTTTGAGGACCTCGGCCCTTGTAGGACCAGCTTGACATACCTGATTTAAAGGATGGGAATAACGTTTAGAGTCAATTAAACACATTTCTCAGGAGAAAAATACCTATATTTACATAGATCTGTACATCAGTCCTGATAGAAGGACACATGAAGGAGAAAGAGGGACAGAGGGACAGAGGAATTGGGCTACCAAAGAGGTTGGGAGCTATGATTTTGGTGAACATTCCACCAGCACTCTTTTGCTAGTCAACAACAGGTGCAACACATAATCAGTTAATAACCACACACAAACTACTGTCAAATAGAGTGTTGGCAGTACTCTCGTCTGTCCCACTGCTGTACGTCCTCCCATATCTGGTGTCATTACTCTAGGCCGCGAGGCTCCTCCTCATTTTGTCTCCTTCACAAGCTGAAGTTCAAACACTACAGTAGAGGTCCGACAGCATACATGCCAGACCTCTAGTGTTTGGACTTCACCTCATGTCACATGACAGGGAGAGAAGAAGACACAGAGGTGAAGACCCATGGCATGTAGAAAAGCCACTGGACTTTGTAGGATGCACTCCGGTGAGACAGGTGAGAGCTCTGCTGCCGAGGTTAGCACAAGTGCTAGAAAACCTTGTGAAAAGCGGTGTACAGTGTGTGGGCAGCCAATAGATTAGATTCAGTCAGAGAGGGATATATCTGATTGTCGATCTGCTGGCCATCTATAGGTAAATGGCTACCTCAGAGGGGCTCACAATCTAATCCCTACTATAGTCATATGTTTATTGTAGTCTAGGGTCAATATAGGGGAGGAGGCCAATTAACTTACCTGTATTTTATAACATTTACTGTTAAAGTATTTTTGGAATACCCCCCAACTTTTTGAAATAAGAAAAAGGCACACTTAAGCCATGCCCCTGCCACACCTCTGACCCTGTCCCTACTACGCCCCTAGCCATGCATACCATAAAGTTTTCACAAGAAAAATATGTTTTAGAATCCAAACCACACTGGCCATTTCTATCCTGGTTCATTTTCCTTCATAAGTCAATTTAAAGCACAGGTGTCGAACTCCAGGCCTGGAGGGCCAGATCCAGGCCAGTGTTTAGGATTGACTAAGAAAGAGAGGAATGTGTTCTACCTGAAGGACCACACCTTTCCTAATTCAGACCCATCAATTAATTTGAGCTGTGGCAAAAATGTTTGAGGACCTCGGCCCTTGTAGGACCAGCTTGACATACCTGATTTAAAGGATGGGAATAACGTTTAGAGTCAATTAAACACATTTCTCAGGAGAAAAATACCTATATTTACATAGATCTGTACATCAGTCTTGATAGAAGGACACATGAAGGAGAAAGAGGGACAGAGGGACAGAGGAATTGGGCTACCAAAGAGGTTGGGAGCTATGATTTTGGTGAACATTCCACCAGCACTCTTTTGCTAGTCAACAACAGGTGCAACACATAATCAGTTAATAACCACACACAAACTACTGTCAAATAACACTTGAAACCACTGATTTGTTGGTAAAAAAAATAAATGTTACTTATTTTTAATCCTCCAAAAAAATAAAAAATCCTTGGCCTCGATTCATGAAGTGTTACCGAACGCTTACCGATCTTATCGGTAATTTAGCACTATCATTTTGCAGAAGTTAGTATTCATGAAAGACATTGCATATCAATATCGTGCGTGTGGTGTTCTGGTGGTAATAGTGCAGTCAATTTTCCTAAACTAGTATTCAAGAAGCAGAAAGGGGGCCTATCAGGGTGGTAAATTCCGAGTGCAATATCGCCCGCCCTGCCCTGTCGTTATTTATGTTTCTGTTATAGGTGTATTTAACAGGAACCTGAACTGAGTAAAATTATTTAAAATAAACGCATGATGTAGCTGCAAATGAATATTACATCCTTACCTCGCCGTCAGTTCCTCTCAGAAACTCACCAATTTCTTCTTACAGTGATCCCTTCCAGTTCTGACAAGATTGTCAGAACTGAAATATACCAGTTGCTGTTAGTTATATATCAGCTGCTGTCAGTAACAACTGAATGTGTAAGGTAATGTCCATGTTTCCCTATAGCTCAAGTGGGCAATATTACAGTTTAACAGTGTGCTGACCAGGAAGCTTTTATGGGGTAATGGCCAATTTTTTTGATGACTGACGTGTTTATGTTTATTTTCACTTTTCATTTTCAGTTCATGTTCTCTTTAAATTGTCCACAATGCACCTTCCTTACCCACAATGCACTCTGAAAACAGCTTGTATTTGGTAAAAGATCGCTAGTGTCGATATTTACCGCATGCTTACCGCATCATTACCGAACACTAGCGATCTTTTAACGAACACCTGCCGACAACTTTAAAAAATTGCTGAATACTACTAAGCATTCAGTAAATTTTGCATGCGGTAAATTAACGAACAGCAAATTTTTACTGCAAACTGTTTGATGAATGTTTGAACAATGTCTCTTTATGTCCAATAATAATACTATTATTTTATATTGTTATCATCTTCCATGGTACTGTACAAAGTAGTAATCAAATAGAGGGTGCATAATAGGCACTGGTAGATAATATAGAGTTGGTAGATAACATGAATGCTACAGTGACTAAAATAGTATGTCTAACAAAACACACAGCAAATTACAAGAAACAAAACAGAGAGAGCCCTGCCCTTGTGAGTATGCCTACCAGTGTTACTATCTTCATTGGAATTTGCATAAGAAAAAACTCCTGCAATATGTAACGCATCATTAGTAAATTGAGAAGTGATGTCGGTCAAAATTTTTTGTCTTCTCATTTTAAAGCTTGATTTCACAAAGCTGACATCATAAAGCACCAGATCAAAGGTCAGACCGCAAAAAGTGTCTTGGTGGTTTCGGTCAGTGGTTCCCCCCAAGTCATATGTGAATTAGAACAGCCACAACACGCTGTACAGAGTTTCATTTCCCAGGAGGACTTCGCTGGGTTGCTTCAGTTCGAGGGCAGTAAACCGAAAACCTCAAATGAGAAGTGGAAACAGATTCTTGAGATGAAATTAGATGTGAAGAACTGAAGAATTGTCTTAACTTTGCTTTCTAAAGGTGGCCACTAATGATACAATTTGCCGAACGATCATTTATAAACAATTCTTTGTTTTCTGTCAGGAACATTCTTCTTGTAAAATTCCCCATTGCCCTTAACGCAGCTATCAACACAAAATTCTGGCTAAACTCTGACTCATGTTATTGGTTGAGGTTGCAGGTTGACATTTAGTTAGACGAAGTTTAACAGTTAGTGAGGTTAATCGTTACGCAGAGTAGGTCACACCCAATGATTGTAATTGAAAGAGAAATGGCTAGATTGATGGTACAAATGGATGAGAGCATACAAAAATCACAAAAACCTACAGAAAAACACAGCATCTATGAACCCTTTACTTAAATGGAAACTCCGACATAACATTCAATAAAAATGTGTTTTCCTACTTTTTATTACTCATACAGTTATCATATTTGCTTTTGTGCATAAGTAATATTGTCTGTTTACAAATTACATGTTTCCAAAGTCTAGTTTATCTTGTCCTGAAACCTGCCATTGCATTTTATTCAAACTGTTTTTTATTATATATTAACATCTTCTCATTAGCTTTTCTGAGCTGTTTGTGTGCTTGAAGCACAGAGAGATTCACAGAGAGCTCATTTTCACTTGTTACACTGTGTTTACACACATGTATCAACACTGGAATGCAAACAAGCATACTGTTATCTCCAGTTTGGATGTGGATTGAAGCTGAATAGCAGGATAAAGTACTTTGTTTAACCATTTCAGTGATGTTCTGCTAAAAAAAAATTCTGGGATAGTATCTTTCAAGCTGTGAGGAATCTTTTAGAGCAAAATAGAAATGCTGACTTTCAGACCACTTTATAACAGGATACGCGCGTGTGTGTGTGTGTGTGTGCGTGCGTGCGTGTGTGCGTGCGTGCGAATGTGTGTATATGTACAGTATATTAGTATTAGTTATTGACCTTAGCTATTGAGTGCCTTCTATTACATGTTTCAATATGCTTCTACTTTGAAAGATTGTTAGAAACAGCTCTTCTCATTTCAGGTTCACTTTAAGGTGCCACCTTATGATACAATCTTGCGTGTTAAATCTTACCACTTTTATATGAAGCGCTACCTAAAATATCCATTCAAATTATATTCACTCAGTGTACCCTTCTGCTACATAAAGTAGGTCATATTGCGCAGTCAAGCGTGTACCATTAATGGGCACCTTTAGTCTAATCCCTGGGTGGTGGTCCAAAACGCAATACCTCCTCCCAAAACTTAAAACAACGAACTCTCAGCCTACCCTTACACCAAGGCCTCGATTCATCATTGTCTTTGCGATAACTTTTTAGATTTCGTTAAATTACCGAATTCGAAGTTTATCGATTTCTAGTTGTATTCATCAAGGTTTTTCCGCATTCGGTGTGACTTCGATAAAATATCGATAACAATGCGGTAACCGTTCGGTAACGTGCCGATATTTCCATTTTACAGTGGTAATTTAACACAAGGCCATAAGATTCCCGTGGAATTGTGGGTAAAAAGGCAGTCCATTGAACACCATGTAGCAACATTCTGAATAGGGCTTAACACCTGGACCAGGATTCTGGAAGTGGCTTGGGACAATCCCACAATTTCGCCAGCTGCGGCTTGATGGGAGCCTTTTCTGAAAAAATGCAGCTAGCAATTTAGTTACCGTAACACTGGCACTGCCTGTGTTCTCTTACAAGATGATTCAAGAGAAATGCCGATGTCCTGGTACAGCAAATAAATCCATTCTCTTGCAAATTGATATGTTTCTAGACCTTATTCTTGCCCTTCTGCGCCTTTGAATCACTCTCAGCTGATACATAACCACTTCAAATGGCTCCATCTCTGTCAGCAATGATCTGACAGGAATAACGACAGAGCAGTGAAGGAGATAACTAATCCTAAATGTAACGCTAAGCCACGCCCACTTTCATTTTCATGAATTGCACTTTCTTCCGTTTTATCGCATCATTACCGAATGATTACCGAATGCTCGCTAACAGCTGTAGATAACTTTGATGAATCCTGAAATCAACTTAGCGAGTTCGGTATTTTACCAAACTGTCGGTAATTGATTCGATAAGTCTTGATAAATCGAGGCCCAAGTGTCTTTTAGTAACTTCTGCCAACCTAGATGGGGATTCCCATTGCCACTGGGTAGCATGTGTAGTCCTGCTTTTTTATTTTCACAGCATCTTCAATTTTTATTGGATGGCACTGGTTGAGCACAAGCTCTCTCCTCGTGGCTCCTGACGCATGTCACATGGTGTTCAGAGATGAGGGCTGCAAGCTGATAGGCTGTATGGACTGGAGCATGGCCGCACTGAAAACAAAGAGGAGTGAAAAGAACCTGTCCCGCCGCAGGTTAAGATTCACGCTCCGATGCCGCTGTTCTGCAAGATCTATCAAGGGGTGGAAGGTTCGGGAGCAGAATACACAAGCTACCTGGGGTTTTTTGTTTTTTATTTTGGAAGGGGGCAGCCTGCACTGGCTGCTTTTGGGGGGTGGGGGCTGCCCACAAAAGCATGGGGGTGTTAAAAGGCCCTGTCCTGCAAGGTTTTGCTGGGGGGCTCAGCATATTTAAGTTATGCCCAGTGTCCTATCTAGAAGGGTATAGGCATGACTCTTGCCATAGGCGCCATGCCTGCCCCATACACGCAACCGCGCCATCCCCGGTACTGCGGCACCATGCCTGCCCTGGTGACTCCCCGTCACTCAGACCACAGAACAACGGCGACTGAAAGGGCGCACAGGGACCGCAGACATGGAGCACTTCATATGCGGAAGTTACCTCATTGGCCACTTCTCGCATTTGAAGTGTGGGTACTATGCGCCCTCTCTCACTCTCTCTCTCTTCGGTTGCCAGTGATCTAAAGACCTGTGAGTAATGGAGAGCCCACTGACACCAATGCAATGCCCTAATGGGGGAGAGGGGTACCTACACTAAGAAAAGCTTAAGGAAAAAAGGGGAGCTGGACACACCTTACTACTAGTGGTGCTCATCCAATATTCGGATATCTGAACTACCGTACCCAGATAATCCAAACTTTTTCAGCTATGCGACCTCGGATCCGGATTCCGGATATCTGGGCAAATCCGGAATGCGGTATCCGGATTAGCAGCGGTATCCGGATAGGAATTTGGATAACCGGTCGGATATCTGAGTCCGAATACTGTAACCATGGAGATGACGTCCATGACGTCATTGAGCCAATCAGAGGGCTCCCAGCCTAAGCCCTAGCACCCAATCACAGGAGGGAACCCTGGCCAGCCCCCCCCCCCCCCCTGTATATTAAGAAGGGGTTCCATGATGAGAAATCTCGTCCTTGCTTGTGTGACTGCTCACTGAGGGACATGCTCCAGTGCTGCTGGCCTAGCAAGTGCTCTATCTTGTGATAAACCTAAAGCTTTTCAGTGATTAACACCTTCACTACACTATTGTTCTATTGTTTATTAGTTAGCTAGCTTGATTTCATTCAGTGACAGTCAGACTCTGTGCTGCAGCAGCTGCTATTAGGTCACGTGTCTGTGTGTGCTGTGCACAGAGACCAGGCATGCTGCTGGCCTGCTATTACCCACAGTATAGGTTAGGGAATAGAATTACTGTGTTATTGTGTAGTTAGTACTGCAGTGCTAGATAGTTGTTAGAGTAGTACTACTGTGTTAGCTGACTACAGATTACTGCAGTGCTGCTGTGCTGAGCAGTGTCAGTGTGACAGTTAGACAGTTAGTGTGCACTAGTGTCTTCTACTCTGCTGTCTGTCACTCCATGCTGATTTGCTTTAAAGTCCAACCCCCGATTTTAATAAAGTACAAGTACCCCACATCATCTGGCTGAAGCAAGCTGGCGCTGGCAGTGGTCAGACTCAGAGCACCAGAACCCCCTCTGCCACTCCTGCCGACACTGAGGCCTGTTCAGGCAGCCAGTCTTCAGTGGCCTTCTCTGCTCCCTCCATTGCTTCCTGTGCAAGTAAAAACTGTCTTTCCCTTTTGTTGGCAAGAGGTGGACATGAAGTGGCTGGGAACCACTATGTCTGCCTTACCACCCTTTACCACCACCACCACAACCTCCTGACTCCTCCTGATTGTTAACTATGACTAACTAAGCCGCCTGGTTCACAATTTTTTTACAGCCGTGGTACCAATGCTACGTGCGACGTACAAGTGCCACATACACGTGCCACGTCCGGCATGCTCCTGGAAGATGTTACACCATCTGCTGCTGCATTGCCCTGCTACTGCTGCCTGTGATGCTCCTGCTGCCTGTGCTGCTCACACCGCCAGGGTGCCACAGGCCACTGCTGCTGTGCTGATACCACCTATATTTAACCCAAAACACAATTGCTGCGTAATTTTTTGGAGGCGTCTGGGCTGAAAACTGTCATGTCCCAGTTGTGCGGTTGGACTTTGGACACAATGTGGGCTGCACGACCGCTGTCTGGAATCTAGTCCTGATGTTAATTTACAGCGATTTTTTTGTACTTTAACTCCCCACATAATCAATTAGTGTTTCTCTTTAAAAAAAAACAACCATGATTCTACATGCATCATTTACCCTAAAAAACGTTTTGGAAGCAATTTAAAGGCCGCTTCCAGTTTTCTATCCAGATATCCGAATTAGTACGGATCTCCCGGATAATGCATTCGGATATCTGCATGTACGCGGATACACAAACGTTGGGATTCAGATATCCGATCCGCATATCTGGGTATAAATCAGTTCGGATTTTAAAAAGGGGTATCCGAGCACATCTGGTTACCAATTACTATTGGTAAAGTTGGGGGGGGGCACAATTTCAGTGTTTGCCATGGGCCAATATTGCCCAGATACGCCTCTGGTTCAGTGGCGGCGCCACACTGGGGCTTACCCAGGCTTCAGCCCCAGCTGGCGACTCATTAGCCCCCCTTAAAGCCCCCCCGCTGCGGCCTGAGAAAACTTCCGACCCGACCTACACAAAAGGAGCTGAGCCTGGGTGAGAGGAGGGCTTGGGCTGGCGCTGACCGGACAGTGACCACCCACCAGGGTACTGCGATGTGTGCTGGCGGGCGCGACGCGTGTAAGTGTCAACACTTGACAACGTCTGGCGTCACGTCTCCTCGCCCGCCCGCGCAGCAGCTAGTTGCCGCCGCCAGGAATGACCCGGACTGCGCACACCGCACAGGACTGAAGGCTGTAGCCGAGTCAGCCAGCCAGCCCTCAGAGCTCAGCAGCGCACAACAGCCGGACTCGAAACTCCGACGGCACGGCAGCTCAAGGTGGGTGTCCTGTCCCGGCTGTCCGTCCTCCTGTCCACTTCAGCCAGCCCAATTTTTTTTTTGCAGCTGAGCCATGCACCAGGTCAGCACAGCACCACTACCAACTAGGCCTGACTGTGAGAGGGAAGGGGGGTGCAGCCTTCCCACCCACCACCAACCCTGAGGCCTCCCCACCACCGGGCAGGCCTGAGCTGTGCTGCGGCCCCCAGCCCACCTCCACTAGCCAGGCCTTAGCTGCCCTGGGGGGCCCCCAGCCTACCACCACCAGCCAGGCCTGAGCCCTTCCACCCAGCCCACCACCACCAGCCAGGCCTGAGGTGCCCTGGGGCCCCCAGCCCACCGCCACCAGCCAGGCCCGAGCTGCCCTGGGGCCCCCAGCCCACCACCACCAGCCAGGCCTGAGCTGCCCTGGGGCCCCCAGCCCACCACCACCAGCCAGGCCTGAGCTGCCCTGGGGCCCCCAGCCCACCACCACCAGCCAGGCCTGAGCTGCCCTGGGGCCCCCAGACCACCACCACCAGCCAGGCCTGAGCTGCCCTGGGCCCCCAGCCCACCACCACCAGCCAGGCCTGAGCTGCCCTGGGGACCCCAGCCCACCAGCCACGCAGGCATGAGGCCTCCAGCCCACCACCAGTCAGGCTTGAGGTGCCCTGGGGCCCCCAGCCCACCACCACCAGCCTGACTACATATACTGGGGACAGCTATACACCTGGCTACATATACTGGGGACATCTATACACCTGGCTACCTATGCTGGGGACACTGGCTGTCTGTGAAAAGTTGTCTCTTATGTGCATTTACTGGGGAAATGCTGTCTGTCATTATGTGCATGAACTGGTGAAAAGTTGTCCCTTATGTACATTTACTGCGGAAACACAGTCTGTCATTATGTGCATTAACTGGTGAAAAGCTGTCCCTTATGTGCATTTACTGCGGAAACGCAGTCTGTCATTATGTGAATTAACTGGTGAAAAGCTGTCTCTTATGTGCATTTAATGGGGAAACTGTCTGTCATTACATGCATTAACTGGTGAAAAGCTGGCTCTTATGTGCATTTACTGCGGAAACGCAGTCTGTCATTACGTGCATTAACTGGTGAAAAGCTGTCCCTTTATGTGCATTTACTGCAGAAACGCAGTCTGTCATTATGTGCATTAACTGGTGAAAAGCTGTCTCTTATGTGCATTTAATGGGGAAACGCTGTCTGTCATTACGTGCATTAACTGCTGAAAAGCTGATTCTTATGTGCATTTACTGGTGAAAGGCTAACTGTCATTATGTGCGTTTACTTCATTTTTTTTTCATGTAACTACGTTAGCTGGTACAACTATATTACAGTTAGCCCCGACCACATAACATCATGACCACGCCCAATTCTTCGCGCGCCGCAAATCCCCCCCCCCCCCCCCCAAGCCCGGCCTGCCAGCCCTCGTGCCCCCTTTGAGCCCCCCCAAAAATCTGAAGCTGGAGCCGCCACTGCTCTGGTTACGACAGAGCTATGCAGCAGTGTTTCAGGGCCTTTAACACTGACTTATAATAGCTCAGAAGGACACTTTAAATCACTTGGACAATTTCAAAATTCCTGTAAATAAAATAACCCGTAAAAAGAGCTGTATAAATATGCTGGGGATATTATGCTTAGAGTTGTATTTTCCACTAATAACACCTCGGCTGGGAGAGCAGCTTACAGTCCCCCCCACCCCGAGACGCAATTGGCAGATCCGTTAGCTGTATATGGAAACAGTGTGAAGTGATGGATGCAGCAGATGTTACATTGCACACACCAGAACACAAGAAATGATGTATCCAGCATGAAAGTGAATGAGTCGCTGAGACTGCACATGTACATCTGGACTGGCATCATTTTTCTTAAGTTCTTCCTGGTGGAAAACATGTCTATTAAGAAACCTATAAAAGTAGTATTTTTTTTTGTTTGTTTTATTTTGTTTGCTTCGTGTTCTCATTAGTATTATAGAGAAGACTGAATGATTGCAGTTCTCTTTGCAACATAAGGAAATGCTCCATTTTCTGGATTATCATGGTTACTGCTGTGTTACAAACGTATTGGATCTGATTTAGAATATCCGTGCTAAGCAGCGATCAGCTGTGATGGGAAATAAATTCCACTCACGCTAATGATGTTCAAAAATGTCTGCAACCAATAGAGAAGCTTGGTGGGAAACTGAGATAGACGCCGCAGGAGTTTGAGTTTTACATTAAAGCTTATTTGCCACCAGGGCTGGATTTACCAATCAGGCACTGTAGGGATGTGCCTACAGGCGCCTGATGATAAAAAGGCAGGTCCCTTCCCTCCTCAAGTGCCTCCTCCCACCTTACCTATGCAGAGTCCCGACCAGATGTCCCTTCAATCGGGGCACCTCTGGATAACTAATACATGAGGACACCTCTAGCTACTTACCGTATTTTCCGGAATATAAGACGCACTTTTTCTCCCCCAAAACTGGGGGAGAAAAGTCTTGCATTCCGAATATACAAATATAAGATCAAGATCGCAGCTTACTGTGGGTTAACGCGGCATTGCATATCGTCTCCAATGTGCTCTGCTGGTACTGGTGTCTGCCACGTGCTCTGGCCGGCTTCAGCCGGCTTTGCTGCATGTCCCCCCTCTGCTTCGGCCGGCTGCAGCAGGCTTTACTGGCCGCAGTGTCCCCCACATGTTGCCGGCTTTGCTGGGCTCCTTGCCTGGCTCTGCTATAGGAAAACATTGCCCCCGCTAGCACTGGAAAGACCCGCCGAGCTGATTAATGGCATTTCCTGTCCTCCTTTGCCGAATGTAGCCACGGGTTGCCATGGTGATGGAAAGCGGCGGTGACGCAATGTGATTAGCAGAGCTGGCGCCTCCTCCCCTCACCGCTATCATTCAATACTTCTTATTTGTATGTGTTTTACATTTAACAATTTTCACGACAGTTCCTCTTTAATTAATTGTGTGTGTGTGTCTCTGTGTGTGTGTCTGTGTGCGTGTGTGTGAGTGTGTGTGTCTCTGTGTGTGTGTGTGTAGTGTGTGTGTGTGTGTGTGTGTGTGTGTGTGTGTGTGTGTGTGTGTCTGTGTGTGTGTGTCTCTGTGTGTGAGTGAGTGAGTGTGTGAGTGAGTGAGTGTGTGTGTGTGTGTGTGTGTGTGTGTTCGTCTGTGTGTGTCTGTGTGTGTGTGTGTGTGTGTGTGTGTGTGTGTGTGTGTGTAGTGTGTGTGTGTGTGTGTGTGTGTGTGTGTGTGTGTGTGTGTGTGTGTGTGTGTGTCTGTGTGTGTCTCTGTGTGTGTCTCTGTGTGTGTCTCTGTGTGTGTCTGTGTGTGTGTGCGTGTCTGTGTGTGTGTGTCTCTGTGTGTGAGTGAGTGTGTGTGTGTGTGTGTGTGTGTGTGTGTGTGTGTGTCTCTGTGTGTGTGTCTCTGTGTGTGTGTCTGTGTGTGTGAGAGTGTGTGTGTGAGAGTGTGTGTGTGTGTGTGTGTGTGTGTGTGTGTGTGTGTGTGTGTGTGTGTGTGTGTGTGTGTGTGTGTGTGTGTGTGTGTGTGTGTGTGTGTGTGTGTGTGTGTGTGTAGTACGGATAATCCATAGAACATTAGAAGCAAAGAAAAGGGTCTCATATTTTTATTTTCAGTTATATAGCTTTTTTTTAATGTTCTCTCTGGCTCTGAGGAAGCCACTTGTTTTGGCGAATAGCGAATCGGCGATAGTGGTGGCAGGGACTGAGCAGCTATCTCTTTGGTAAGCCTCTCCTTTCACAGACATCTAGTGTTTCCTCCCATCACTCTGACTATCACAGTGCCTTCATTCACCTAACACGCCTCCCTCGCCTCCCTCGTTTTTCCCGTACAGACTTGTTTTTTTTCAATCTTTTCCCCTATTGGGCTGTATTCTGTATCCATGTTGTTGGTACTTATATCACACGGTGTCTTTTTCTTTCTGGCTTGGTCAGTGAATCTATTACTACGTACTATCCTAAGTATTTACTCCTTCACTTCATTTCCCCCTCCTTTGGGGTTGTTGATGTTTTTGTACAAATTCCTTGTATATTATAATTATAACTGCACTGCATAACAACTGCACAAGTGTGATCGCTGCCTAAGGCTGTACCTAGTTTAGGGAAGGTGATGCAGGTTGGGTACCCTTTAAAGGACAACTATAAGACTTAAAAAAATATACTGTATATAAAAAGATAGATAGATGATAGATAGATAGATAGATAGATAGATAGATAGATAGATAGATAGATAGATAGATAGATTTCTCCAGAGTAAAATGCACTATTAATTACCTTTTTTCCTATGTTAGTGTCACTCAAAATAGGTACAGAAAATATGACAGATTTAACAGGGTTTTTTAAATAGTCCATCTAATTATGAATGATTCTTAGTTAGTTCTTTATTTACAAAAGCACACACTAAGATGCAGCCCAACTGCCATCTTTGTATGTATTCTTTCCAGGAAGTGTTATTTAAAGAAGAAATGTACTGTATATACTCGGCTATGAGTCTAGAAATGTAAGTCTCAATCGCTAAATAAAAGTATAGGGTCGACTTATACACGAGTCACGGCCAACACTGAGCACACTGAGGAATGTGTGTACTATTAGTGATAAGCCCAATTGGAGCAATTTACCCCTGATAAAGGAAATGCCAAGAAAACGCAGGTCTGAAAGTTCTGGCCACAACAATTAACAAGGAAAGGGGCAGGGGGAAAATACTGGGCTGCAGGAAGGGGGGGTGAATAATTGCTGCACTTGGGGGCCTGGAGGAGTTGTTGGCTGCACTTGAGGGACAGGAGTGGTTAATGGCTGCAATACTGTATGCAGTGCAGTCATTAACCCCTCCTGAGCCCCAAGTGCAGCTGTTAATTCTTCCTGGTCCCCAAGTGCAGCCATTAACTTTGCTGGGTGGACTTATACTGGAGTCAATAAAAAAACAGCTTAAGAGGGTCAAATGTTGGAGTCGACTTATACACGGGGTCGACTTATATTCAAAGATATACGGTAATACTAAGAATCTTCCATAAGATGGACTAGTCCATAACCTGTCAGATCTGTCAGCTTTTTATTACCCACTGGAAATGACAGCAACATAGGGTAAAAAAGTAATGTACAGTGTATTTTACTCTGGGAGAAATATATATATTTTGGATATATGTATTTTAAATGTCACTACTTTTTTTTATTTTTTGCGATAGTAGTCCTTTAAAGCAAACTTAAAGTGAAAAAAAAACATATGATACAAGGGCATGACTATAAATCATGGGGCCCCCAGTGTTATAATTTAAGTAGGCCTCAGTTATTTGGACTGAGTTGGTCAAAAAGGCTTGGGGTGCAGACCTCCCCTTTAAGGGGATTTTCTCTGAGAGAGAAAATCTACAGTTCTGTCAGCAGAACTAGAACATACCAAGAAGCTGTTCTATGGACAAGGCCACAGGTCTCACTGACCTCAACATGTACACCACAAGAACAGTAAACACAGGCCATATTTACCAAAATACCAAATTCCTGTATGTAAGTGAGAAGTGACATTAAATATTAATCGAGTAGGTGTGTATTATGACACCACAAGGGGTCTAAGCCAATAGTCCGGTCTGGGGGATGGCGAAGATGAGGTCACATTTAACTCTTTCCTAGTCGGTATTAAAGAGCCGGACGGGCTAACGGAGCTCTCTCTGATTCCTGCTCTGCTTCCTACTTTCTCTAAGTATTTTCATTCTTCATGTAATCTGATCTAATGTATGCTGTACATAGGTAGTCTAGAGCAGTGTTTCTCAACATTTTACTGGTATGTACCCCTTTTAAAACCCTGTACTCACCAAGTACCCCCTAGCATAGTAAACATTATCACAAGTACCCCTTGACAAATATATATTTGATCGCAGTACATGAAAATTGGTTATAAACACTTTCCAAGCATTTACTATTGCTTTTAATTAGCAAAAATATTAATTTGGTATTGTTTAAATAAGATTTATCATTTTCTTAAGCTCAAAATGTGTTATTATTGGTAAAGTTTATCAAGCCGAGTACCCCCTGGAACCATCAGAAGTACCCCCTGGGGTACGCGTACCACATGTTGAGAGCCTAGGGTCTAGAGTAACGTAGTCTAGAAAGAAGGTAACTGACTAACATTCAGGAGGAAGGTTAGTCAAGAGCTGTAACGCCAAGAACTTAAACATGAGGATCTGCTTTGCCAGGATATGATGAACTGTTTCTGTATATCTGTGTAGTGAATAAACTCCTTAAATATTGAAGAAGCCTGAGAAAAGTCTATCTCCTGCTTGCTGTGTTGAGAGTCAAGTTATCTCACAGTCTGTGAGACGCAACTATAAGAAGTTGCTGGTGTCGAAACAGTTAAGGCGATTTATAACAGTGGTGCTGAAACCCTTCACTGTCTAGCAAAACAGGCAGACAGGGGCCAGGAGCCGAAGTTTTCTAGATATTCCACAGCGACACAAGCGGAGTAGACGTGGACAGGAAAGCTTATCAAGCTGATAAGTGGTGTGCGTGAGCCAGCACATGAGCTGCAATTCGAGGAAACCAGCGGCGAAACTCTTGGACTTTAAACTTAAGCTGCAGGTGCACATGCAGTTAAAAGCCTAAACAGGATCGGGAGATAGGAATGCTCCGAGGCCGGCTGCAACTGCCGCAGGATATCGACCAACTGAGGGGGAGTGGGGGCCCACTCAGAAGTTCCGGGGGTCCAATCAGAAGTTTTGCGGGAAAAGTTGCAAAGGCTGGTCGAATTGGCAGGCGTACAAAGTCCGGGATCAGGCAAGTATGATTTACTTGCTTGCTGTGTTGAGAGTCAAGTTATCTCACAGTCTGTGAGACGCAACTATAAGAAGTTGCTGGTGTCGAAACAGTTAAGGCGATTTATAACAGTGGTGCTGAAACCCTTCACTGTCTAGCAAAACAGGCAGACAGGGGCCAGGGGCCGAAGTTTTCTAGATATTCCACAGCGACACAAGCGGAGTAGACGTGGACAGGAAAGCTTATCAAGCTGATAAGTGGTGTGCGTGAGCCAGCACACGAGCTGCAATTCGAGGAAACCAGCGGCGAAACTCTTGGACTTTAAACTTAAGCTGCAGGTGCACATGCAGTTAAAAGCCTAAACAGGATCGGGAGATAGGAATGCTCCGAGGCCGGCTGCAACTGCCGCAGGATATCGACCAACTGAGGGGGAGTGGGGGCCCACTCAGAAGTTCCGGGGGTCCAATCAGAAGTTTTGCGGGAAAAGTTGCAAAGGCTGGTCGAATTGGCAGGCGTACAAAGTCCGGGATCAGGCAAGTATGATTTACTTGCTTGCTGTGTTGAGAGTCAAGTTATCTCACAGTCTGTGAGACGCAACTATAAGAAGTTGCTGGTGTCGAAACAGTTAAGGCGATTTATAACACCCAGCAGAACTTTAATGGGCCCCCCACATGTTTACACTCTTTTACTTGTCATCCCCCTGTGACCCTCACAGTCTGGGGGCCCATCTTGCAAGGGTCATAAAAGTGTGGCCATCTTGCTTTTCACACCCATAACAAGTGTAGCCACAAAAACACCTGATCTAAAGGATGGACACATTTATCAGATGGAGTATACTAGTAGTTAGGATCCCCTTACAGCTCTCAGCTTTTCTGCGTTCCAAGGGACTACTCCCCTCAGCTTACGCCGCTGATATGATATCATGAATTGTATGTAAAGTACGGATAATAAATATGACATTAGTAGCAAAGAAAAAAGTCTCATATTTTTATTTTCAGTTATATAGCTTGTTTTTATAACATTGCATTATTCTGTCATATTTGCAGCTTAGAAACCACACCACGGGGTCGAATCACTAAACTGTGTTAACTCAATTGCTAACGCACGTAACGGTTTGCGCGCGCAAACAAAACTTTTTACGAACAAAAATTTTTGTTTGCGCACACACACCGTTACGCACGTTATAACATGCGCAAAATGCTAGCGCGGCTGTGCTATGAGTTAGCACGGTTTAGTGAATCAACCCCTCTATTTTTTAAGCTATAAAACAATGCAGAAATAATGACCCTTTGAACTTTCCTGCAGTAAAAACTTATCTCACGCTGTCTCTGTTTCTTGGCTGTTTAAAGCGGATCCGAGATGAAAAACAAACTATAACAAGTAACTTGTCTATATATCGTTCTTATCTAAAGTTTAGATAGTTTACACAGCAAATCTTGCTGCAAACAGATTTAATAGAAAATAATTATTTCTTCCTGTGATACAATGACAGCAGCCATGTTGTTTGTAAACATTACACAGAGGCAGGCTAATCTGCACCATCAGCACTCAGTCTGTGGAAAAAAACCTAATCCCCCCTCCTCCCTCCTCCCCCTCTGCCTCTGAAATCAATGGCTAGTAACACCTCTTCCTCCCTCTGCCCAGACTGAGCTCCCATGAGCCCTTGCTACTGCCAAGGCTCTCTGAAAACCTGTGGGCGTGGTTTATTTAGTTTATAGGGAATTAGAGTATTAAAACAAAAATAAAAGTATTTGGCTTGAGGAATGCCCTATAAACAATAGGAAAGGAACACAATTATGCAATGAGTAAAAGTTCACCTCGGATCCACTTTAAGAGCTTCAAAACACGGGTCTGTACTCGAACCAGTGGGTCAAATAGCTCAGAAAAGCTCTTTAGCATAGATAACAACTAAAGGTTTTTTTTAAAACTCTTTCTGTATGTAAAAACAACATGAGACTAATGTTCTATTTCTTAGCTGTACTACGCATACAATTTTTTTTATTATTATTATTTTGGCTTCAGGTTTGCTTTAAGTCCTTTGCATCTGTAAGAGAAAAATGGCTTTGCTATGCTAGGCAGAAAGGTCAGAGCACACAGTAACACACATTCAACTTCTTCAAAAAGATGTCACTCTGGAGGAGGGGACTTTACCAGCTTCTCCAGTATCTTGCTGAGGACACACAACCTTTTACATGCTGCCAGGAAACTCCGCAGCCCCACCACACTTCTCTGAAATCTGTCAAAACTTTATATCGGTCGTACGTGTGTGGTTTTTTTATGTGCAGTAAATGGATTTCACTGTAAAAACTCATCCCATAAAATTACAGTAAAGTAAAAACTACAAGAATAAAAATTCCAAAATATATTTACATGTGTGATTGGATTAGTCAGAAGAAGTAGCACACGTGGCTTCTTCTCAAAAACATGCCGGTGACTCAGTTTTGCCGGTGATTCAGCTTGATTCTCCCGATTCTGGCAATTCTCTTATCTTCCGCTCATTTTTCTTATCTTTTTCTATTGTGTTCAAAGCGGAATCGAGTGGCGAAGCGATCGGGCCGGAGATCGGACATGTTGGAAATTATCTATCGAGCCATCTAAATGGCTTAGAATCGAGCCGTGTATTCCCAGCATTAGATTTTCTGTTAGATTTACCTGCCAGATAGATAATTTCCAACATATTGAAAATTATCTAACCATCTATCTGCCTAGCAATTAGGCATTGTTCTACTCAGCAGGAGATAACCAAAAGACAATGCACCAGAGATAATGACCAGTAGTGATGGGTCGTTCGTGAACGAGCCGGCTCTAAGAGCCGGCTCTTTGCTGCGAACGACAAGAGCAGGTTCTCAGTTTTGAAAGAGCCGATGCCTCAGCCGCCCCACACAGCTCTGATTTGCTGTGTAATAAAGGGTGCTGAGGCATGCTGGGAGATGTAGTCCTCCCCTTGCAGCTTGTAGCAGTGTATGGGGCGGAGCAGAGCAGTAGCAGGAGGGATTGCCCCAGTCAGAGAAGCAGTCTGGAGTTGTCATGGAGACGGGGGCGGGGCTTTTACTCCGATTCTGAGTGGTGTCTAGTGATATTTAATGAAGAGCCGATTGAGAGCCGTAAGAGCCGGCTCTTTAATGGGAGCCGATTCAGAAGAGCCGATTCTCTGAGAAGAGCCGGAATTCCCCTCACTAATGACCAGTCTCTTTCAGTACTTTACAGAAAATAATCTAACAAAAAATCAGAAAATTGTATGGTGTGTACTAAGCATTAGGTAATGGTCTGGTCACGTCTATAGGGCATATTCACAAAACTTCAGCGCAATTGCTGTGTGCTGTGTGTTAATTACACTGACAAGGTACCGCACATTGCGCAATTAACACAACCTGCATTACCTATTTAATGCCAGCATTGCTAGAGTAACATAATTGCGCTAATTAAACAGTGTACTGGTTAAAGGATCTGCATCTGACATAGGAGACCTAGATTTGAATCTTGGTTCTTCCTATACAGTAAGCCAGAACCTTTTCAGTAAAGAGTACTTGGGCAAGACTCCCTAACAATGCAAGGTGGCCTACTGAGTGTGCCCCTAGTGGCTGCAGCTCTCAAGCGCTTTGAGTCCAACAGGAGAAACACACTATACAAATGTTAGAATTACTATTAATTGCACAAGCAATATGTTGTCAGTGAAATCAATAATAAATACAGGGGCGTAACCAGGGCTGGATTTTCCATAAAGCACTTTAGGAGAATGCCTATAGGCACCTGGTGATGAGAAGGAGGCTCACACCCTCCCCTAGTGTCTCCTAACGCCCAAGGCTGAGACACCAAAGTGTGCCCCCCCCATCCCTCCCACCCCAGCCGTCACACACTGATTGCTATTAGACTAAGAGGCACCCCAGGGCCCCCAACACATTCATCTCTAGTTATCTGGCTTGCAGTCACTGCCATGTATCCCCTTTTCTTATTTCTCTCTGCTTCAAACACAATAGGGGAATGATAGCTGAGTGAGTTGTGAGCCCTGCCCTACACTGCATCCTGAGGCTGGAGCCTCCCTTGCCTCTGCCTCGGCCTGGCGCCTCCACTCTTCTCTTTGCAGAGTTGTCAGCCTAATCTAGGTTTCGGCATTCCACTGACGAGATCTCCCTTCATCCGGAGGCACCTCTAGCTACTTAATACTGGGGGTACCTCTGGGTACCTAATACTAAGGGGCAAACGTGGCTACCTACACTAGGCATGGGATGTAGGAGACAGGTTGGACCAGCCAGCATACTTGTGATGTCGCTCAGCAGGGGGTTTGTGGGTTAATTGGGGGCAAACTCTAGGTTGCCAGAACATCTGCGCCTATAGGTTTCTGTGATATAAATCTGGCTGTGGGCGTAACAATAACCCCCATGACACCCATGGTTGCAGCGGGTAGGCCAGGGGCTGTGGGGGGCCCGCTTCTCCTCCTCCCTCTTCCCACCGCATGCAGAGTAGTGCAAGAAGGGGTGCAATATTTACCTGCACCAGTGCTGCGGGTCTCCCAGCAGCAAACTCTTCAATGGGAGTCACTTGATTGTGAGTGAGCGAATGGCAGCAGAGAGTGTGTAGCTAGGATACATGGAGGATACCCGAAACGCTGAAACCAGGTAAATATTGCTCCACCCCCTGTACTGCTCTGCAATGGTGTCAGGGCAAAATGTGACTGTGGGGGGATCGAGTACGGCAGGGGGCCCCAAAACAATTTCACAGTGGAGTACCCTGGGCTGTTGTAATACGAACCTATAACTAGGGATGGTCAAAAATGCGGATTTCCAATTCGGCAGACTTTCGATTTCCATTGAGTTTTTTTGGGGGGGTCCTTTTTTGCATTTTCTGATTGACAAAATACTTCCAAGTTAACTCTGCATTCTCTGATTGAACCAATGTTTCTGAGCAGTGTTGCTCATCACGACCTCGTGATCACGGAATAGCCGTGATTCACAAACATTTTTTCACTATCCGCCGCGATCCAATTCCGTGATCGAGGATCGATCACGGAATTCAATCACGAGTTTGGCCGTGGTTCTAGTATTCGGAACGCGATCATGGCTGTGAACACGTAAAAATATCCGTGGTTAAACCCAACTGAATTAAGCGGTCAATAGCAAGGGCCCCTTACATGATATAAACACCAAATTTGCAGGATATGTTAAAGTGAACAGTTTCACAGCATCACAACTTTGTTTTTCTTACCAAAGCCTCATTTTTAGCTGCACAGAAGCTAAGCTCTGTCCCATCAAAGAAATCTGCCCGGGCATTTCCCCCCTGATGCTGTGCAAAGCATGATGGGATTTCTGATGATGTTGTTCTCGTTGCTTAGCAACTGGGAGGAGTGATCAGGACACAGGACAGTTGGTACTGTGTCTCATGCTCCCTGTCACCTCCTTTCAACCAAAAAGATGGCTGCCCTCATGAAATCACAAACATTTGTCTGTTCTTTTAAAACAGAGTAGGTAAGATATTATATTACCTAACTATTTTAATTAATGTAACTTAATGACAGCATGTTTGTTTAGGCTGAAGTTCCTCTTTAAAGCAGACCCAGACCAAACATTTTTTTAATTTAAAATATTTAGTTGCACCACTCTGATACATACAAAGATAAATAAACACTCCTTCAAGCCTATGAGCATTTCAGTGCATGCGTTTCACCCTCCTCTTTTCATAACTAGGGTTATACAGGTGGCAGCCATTAGCAATTCCTCCTTTGCTGAACACCACATACGCCACCAGTTTGCCGGATTCTGTCCTGGCAATATGAAAGGAAGGGAGGGGCTCCTCCAATAAATGTAAAATATTTTATATTTGTCATCATGCAGCTGAAAAAAGGCTGCTATTTATTATTATAATTTAGAAAATAGATTTTATTTCTGTAATCTTGTATTTTTAATTTGGGTCCACATTAAGTAGAACAGTGGGAACAAGGGGATTTTTTTCCCCAAAATGACCTTTTAAAGGTTCAAAGGAAATTTCAAAGGAAAAGAGTATACATGTAAATGCAGTAAATACATTAACTGTCATTACTGCATTTAAATGTATACTATTTTCCTTTGAAACTTTAAAATCGATTTTCTCAAAAACGATAAGGTCTTTTTGTAAAAAAAAATCCCCTTGTTCCCACTGTTCTACTTTACATATCCTGCAAATTTGGTGTTTATAGCATGTAAGGAGGCTTTGCTATTAACCGCTAATGTCGGCGGGTTTTGGTGGGATTTAATCACGAATACTTTTTTATTGGAAACTTTACATTCGATTTTCTCAAAAATTATAAAGTCTTTTTGAATTTTTTTGGTAAGTTGTAGCCACTAATCACCTTTATAATCCATTCAATTTTGGTGATTGTAGCATGTATAGGGGCTTTGCTATTAACATTAAAGGAAAATCGGGATCACGGCTGAAATCTGAGTCGAATCCAGATGTCCATTTCAAATCCGGATCAAAATCACGACTTATCCGGATTTTGATTAAGCCACGGCCAAATTCGGGCGAATCCGTGATCGGGGGTATCCGAGCATCACTATTTTTGATTGGCCAAATACTTCCGAGCTGGATCTGCGTTCTCCGATTGGTCCAATGCTTCCGAGTTCGGTGATTGGGCTAAAAATACAGAGTTGCTGTATTTCTGCAGAAACCTGATTTGCAATCGGATGTGCAGTCCTACCTATAACTCTTACATAGGTCATATCACATATGATTCACAAGAAAAACCTTTGCAAGAAAATAACTACAAAAAATAAAAATATGGCTATAGATAATTCTAATCTTTGATTTAACCTTGCAAGAAAATAACTAAAAAATAAATAATAAGGTTATAAATATTTTCATGTCAGGGAAGAAAAAATTTACATGCTGAGATAAGATCTTGAGTTTGGTGGAAAGCCAAGAATGTACCCCGATTAATCTGCCTCTTTCATCCTCCCGCTGTCTCTCTGTGAGGCGTTCAGCTCCGGACCATGGATAGGATGTATGGGGTGATCCCGCGGATGGTTTGGCAGACCATCAGTCAGCGTACATTGTCATTAGCGCTGCTAGCAAGTGCAAGTCTTGATATCTCTCTGTAACCGCTGAATTATTAACCTCGTCAAGGCAAATCAGTGTATGTCAGGGTCCTCTGGCAGCACACAGGAAGCACAGGGATGGGGCTGTGTGTAAAGAATACAGACATGCCAACAGCCAGTTATTCCCTCCGGCACAGAGAGGATTAGGTCATTCATGTCCATGCAAAGCCTATTACAACCGCAGAGAGTGTCAATAATGTATTAATGCCACATTAATACATGTTTTAAGATACATGTTGCAGCCCTGGAAAGCAATTTCATCGGGGGAAAGGATTGGCAGTTTGGCATGTCCAAGGCAGCTATTATACATCTTCAATAAAAAGAAGGTAAAAATATCCAGTATTTTGCTTTTCAGCCTTGGATCCCTGTTTGGACTGGATATATTAAAGCGGAATGAAACCCAGCATTTCTTCTTTGCTCTAAAAACAACTATTTACAGCATATTATATACAACTAGCATTTTTTTTACTAGAGCAGCATTCAAAGGGTTACACAGAGGACTTGAAAGTTCAGTGCAGAGAAATTTGGACGCATCCGAAGTGTAGATAATGTTATCTTCTGTTTACTTAATTGTATCAAGCGAGGAATGTGACACATTCTCTGACTGTGCAGAAGCTCCTGGACACAGACACTCAAAGCGTTTTTGCCTTCAATACATAATGAATAAAACCAGTTATGAATAAAATGCAAAGTCAGCTCTCAAAGCTATAAACTATACTTTTGGGAACTTGTAATTTCTAAAGGAATAATAATACTTATTAACAAATGCAAATATGATAACCGTATGGCATATAAAAAGTAGGAAAGCATGTTTTTATTGAATATTATATCTGGGTTTTATACTGCTTTAAAGAGGTATTGTCAGCCACGAAATCAAATTCTGCTTTCCCCGTGCTCTGTGTTCATTGTGCAGCCTGGAACCTCACCGTGTATTGCAAGCACTCCAATCTAATCAGAAATGGTTCTGCTCTAATAAATCTTATCTCAGTCAGCCTGGCTCTATCTTTGCCATCGCCAAAGAGAGTGAACAAAGAGAGTGAGAGAGGGAAGCTTGTCATCTAACCTCCCACATTCCTGCTCCTCACTGATTGGCTCAGTGCAATTCAGTGTCAAGCTGGAATACAATCTATGCCTGTGCTCTCGTGTGTTTACAAAGCAAGCTAGGTATGACAGAGATTCTAGGAGAAAAAAAAAAGTAAGCAAGGAAGTGACATCAGTATTGGCTTCAGTCAGAGGGAACCAATGTGGCAAATGCCAGGAACAGAATTCTCTTTATTTACTATATAAATTCACTGAATTCAAACCGTGGACAGTACAATACATCTGTTACGTAAGTAGGGCAAGTAGTTATCTATTTATAAATGTGTTTTTTTTTCCTGGCATAGTATGGCTGACCCTGCTGCTTTAAGGGTTGTTTCACTGATCTTTGAGTCCATGGAATGAAAAATACCTATACATTACCACTCTTAAAAGGAATTATGTGGTTTAACAATAGAGGCGCCAAGTAGAGTAAAATCAGTTAAAATTGTTAAAAAGGGGGAAGTTAGTGGACTCACCTCCCTTCTGAAAAAATGGCCAGACAACGGGCAGGTTACTTCAAGTTTAAAGTAACATTTATTATGAGCTCCAAAAGTGCAACGCGTTTCACGGGTAACAGTCCCGCTTCTTCAGGCAAACAATTTTTGGAGGGAGCAAAGTCGGGTCAAGAGCTAGATATAGATTGGGCTCGGCTATTTCCACCAGAGCCCAAGGGGGAATATGGTATTTCACCTGCTGCATGTGCTGCTGCGCCTGTGCGCATCCGCATCGGATCAGGGCTATACAGGAGAATGGGGGAAGCCTCATTAGGATCAAGAGGCTTCCCTTTCCCAAAGTAAGTACCCCATGGGGCTTTTTTTACCTTACAGATTCTTTTTAAGTGGTGTTGATCGAGACTGGAGCTGCTTTGCTGTCAAGCGCTGACCTCCAATGACAAGAACCTCAGTTTTGTCAGCGCTTTGTTTCAGCCACTTATCATTCATCCACACCCGAACCTCAGCTAAGCACAGGTTTATTTTTGGAGTAGGGTCTGTCATGCCGGGTTTGAATGATAAATATTTCTGGGTGTCATCAGCATAGCAGTGGTATGTCAGGCCATGTTTTTGGATGATTTTTCCCAGTGGCATCATGTCTATGGCGAACAGCAAAGGGGACAGTAACATGCCCTGGGGTATACCATATTTTAGTGGTACAGGATTGGAGAGGGAGGCCCCAAGGTCAGGATACCCTTCGTATTTTTCCAGCCAAGAAGTCAGAACCACTGGAGAACCTAAGCTGTCTATGCTGCAGTACTCTTGCAGCCTGTTAAGCAAGACTTCATGATCAACTGTGTCAAAATCCCTTGAGACAGTGGCGTAACAATAGGGGCTGCAAGCCCTTTGGGGCCCGCTCAGGGGCGTTTTGGGGGGCAGGAGGAGTCGCAGCATGAGGGGAAAGCATTGACCACACATCAGGGGGAGGGTCCCCCCCCCCCTCACCTTGGGCTCTCCCCTCAGCGTTCCCCGTTCCCCCTCCAGCATTAATCAGTGGCAGCAGGCGGCAGGCAGGAAGGAACACATAACTTCATGCGTTCCACCAGGGGTGTAACTAGAAACCACTGGGCCCCCCTGCAAAACTTTGGATGGGGCCCCCCCAGCTGTCTTTGCTGGAGGGGGGAGCACTGATGGTAGCAGCGCCACCCTACTGCCCCTAAAAATGGCCCTGGAAGGCCCCAGAGCCAGAGGCCCCCTTCAGGCTTCTCGCCCTAAGGTCCCACCTGCGGCCGCATCCCTTGTTATGCCCCTGCGTTCCATGCTTCGGAGGTTCTGCTCTCTAAGAGCCTGGGGCTACTTCCTGTTTAAACAGGAAGTAGCGTGAGTCACTTAGAGATCGGACCTCCGCGGTGGATGGAGGTATGTGTTCCTGCCCACCGCCTGCTGCCACAGATTGATGCTGGAGGGGAAGCGCTGAGTGGAGAGCATGAGGTGAGGGGGGGAGTGTCCCTCCTCCCTGCCGATGTGTGGTCAATGCTCTCCCCTCATGCTGCGACCTCTCCTGCCCGGCCAAAACGGCCCTGAGCAAGATCATTGCAGATGTGGATGAGGGCTGTTTCACAGCTGTGATGTTTTTGAAGCCAGATTGTATACTAGAGGGTCAAAAATGTTGTTGGTTATGACCAACTGGAGACAGAATTCCATTGCTAGCTGTTGTGATTGTAGAAGCTTAAAAAAATGAATGTCCACTCACAGTTCTGAACTAGTTTGCATAGTAATAATAATAATAAAAGAAAAATCTTTAAAAAAGAAAGAAAAAATACATCTTTTAGAAGACTGTTCAGCCTGTTCTGGTCCAACTCCAAGGACAGGAGTTCCCAGCAGGTCTGCTCCACTGTAGTTAAAAAAAATCTACATAACATATATTATCCCTATAGAGCTCAGTCTGCAACTGATTGCCATTACACTTTATTTATCAACCTCAGAATAGTTGCTATTATTTTTTTTTCTTTTTTAGTAACCTTGCTGGAAACCATGGCAACAGTACGAGGCTCAGTGTTAAAGATATCCAGAATTCTCCTTTCTCTTCATGCTTGCTTGCTTGTTTGTTTATTTGATTGGTTCAAAGGTCTGCACAAGAACTTCAGTCTGATGGTATCTCACATACATCCTTGAGGACCTCACATGTAAGCTATCAAATCTGCCAGGGGTCCCTCTAGCTGCTGTAGGCTGCTGTACCATTTTTTGTGTGGGTAGGTAAGGTGCTTTCCCAAGTTACGTTGTGTGTTACATTTCTCAGTGCACACTGCATTACAAAGACTAATTCAAGGTTAGTTTTATTGATACTTCTCATTCTATGGTTTCTCTTTTGTGTATGGATGCAGTCTGCTGATACATTGCATTTGTACTCTTGACCAAAGTTGCTATGTTGTATTTTATGTGGGTAAAAACCTTCTTCCATGTGAACAACCTTTTCTTCAACAATCCACAAAGTTGCAAAATGTGTGGCTGATTGCCATTATATTTCCTCACTGAATCTCAAATATGGTTGCCTCCTGCCAATCCTTGCCCCTACCCGCTCCATGGGACAGAATGTGTCCAGCAGTAACAATGCTAGCATTTGTATAATGATTTTCTCTTGATAGGCTCAAAGCTGCAGCTACTAAGGGCATGCTCAGTAGGTCACCCTAGAGCATTAGTAAGCCTTGCCCAAGGACTCTTTACTATTTAGTCATACAGTAGTACAGAGGTTCCAGTAGTGTAAAAATAGGTAAAAACTTTAAAAATAGGGGGTCAGTGGTGGACTTACCTCCCCATTGCAGAAACAGGATGCTGTTGATTTTTTCAACGAAAAAGGTTTATTTATATACTCCAAACAAGTGCAACGTATTTCGCGTGCATTTCCCACTTCATCGGGCTATAATCAGGAGTAAAACAACTCATGCGTTCTGGTAAATAGCTTAGCGCCTCTTTACTATTTAGGTTCCTAACCCAGCCAGGATTGAAGCCTTGGTATCCTATTTCAAAGGTAGTGTCTTTAATTAGTACACTATTCAGCCACCCCAGTACACTAAACATAGAGAGCCAGTGAATCACTACAGGGTCATACCTCCCAGGTCTGGAGCCAACACTAGGACCCACTCCTGCCACATCATTAGCTACGCCTCTATTGTGCAGTTCCCTGGTGTTTAGCTCTTCCCCTCTCCTTAATATAGCTTCCCTGGTGGTGTGTTAGTGCCACCTCCCTCTCCAACATAGCTTTCCATGTGGTGTTAGTGAACCCCTTCCACAATGTAGCTTCTCTGGTGGTGTTAGTGGTCCCTCCATCCCCCATATAGCTCCCCTGGTGGTGTCAGTGGCCCCCTTCCCCAATATAGCTTCCCTGGTGGTGTTAGTGACCCCCCTCCCCCGTCCTGTGCTCCCCCAGTTCCCAGCTGTGTGTCATTCAGCAATCTCACTCTAGTGCCTGTCATTGACATGAAGAGGTCAAGATGCTGGGCACTAGAGCGAGGGGTTAGTGGTGAGGGGAGGAGGAAGCACTGTATTGAAGCCGGCGGAGAAGGTGAGAGAAGCACTGCATTGAGAGAGAAGGAAAAGGAGGTAAGAGAATAGAAGAGGGGAATGAGGAGAGGTGAGCAAAGATGAGTGAGAAGGATGGGAGAGAAATAGGGATGGGAGACAAGGAAAGGGGAGAAAAAAAGGAGAGGTGAGAGATAGGAGAATGAAAGAAGAGAAAAGGAAACAAGAGAAAAGAGGAGAGAGGAGGGGATAGAAAAGTGAAGGAGAGAGAAGGAAATGAGAAGAGACAAAAGAAGGAGAGGAGATAAAAAAACGTGAAAGGAGAGAGAAGGAAAGGCGAGAAAGCAGAAGGAGAGGATAGAGGATAGTTAGAGGAAAGAGAAAGAGAGGAAAGAAGGGAATGGAATGAAAAGTTATAGAAGAAGAGAAGCAACATAGACGGTCGGGAGAGAGAAAGAGAAGAAAAAGGAAAATAAAAAGAAAAACAGAGGAAACCAATAAGAAAGAGAGGAGGGGAGAGGAAGAAAACAGTTTGATAGGTCTTTAGGTCTTTGTAATACAGTATCAGTATATTAAAAAGAAGCACAGAAATATGAAATTCAGAGAAATAATATGGTGAAGACAGGACCACAGGATATATTATAACATGTTATTAATGGATGGATTGATAGAAGTAATGGCAAATATGCTATAATTTATACCACATCTATTCTTGTAAAACTATTGTGAAGGCACTACATGTCCGCCAGCTGCCCAGCTCTTGTCTGCACACCGGAGGCACTGCAGGTCCCTCGGCTGCCCAGCCCTTGTCTGCACACCGGATGCACTGCAGGTCCCTCGGCTGCCCAGCTCTTGTCTGCACACCGGAGGCGCTGCATGTCCCACGGCTGCCCAGCCCTTGTTTGCACACCGGAGGCACTGCAGGCCCCTCGGCTGCCCAGGCCTTGTCTGCACACCGGATGCACTGCATGTCCCTCGGCTGCCCAGCTCTTGTCTGCACACCGGATGCACTGCAGGTCCCTCGGCTGCCCAGCTCTTGTCTGCACACCGGATGCACTACATGTCCACCAGCTGCCAAGCTCTCGTCTGCACACCGGATGCACTGCATGTTCCTTTGGCTGCCCAGCTCTTGTCTGCACACCAGATACACTGCATGTCCCCTCTGTCTGCACAATCGATACCCTGCATGTCCCCCGGCTGTCTGCACGCTGGGTACACTGCATGTCCCCTGGCTGCCCAGCTCTTTTCTGCACACTGGATGCACTGCATGTCCCCTGGCTGTAATAGATATGGCTGTAATCTTCTGAGAATCTGTATTCTCGTTCTGTGCTCTCCTATGGTGAAGATTATGACAGCTTAGATGCAGCCAGCCCAGGGGAGCCTTTAGGCTAGGCAGTACAGGCCATTGCCTGGAGTGCCATTGGTCCTGGGGGGCGCCATGTTGGGGGGCCCCCATGGGTGTTCTATTACTTGCTTCTGCTGCATCTACTTAGCGTAAGTTGTAAGCAGCTGCCACCTCTGCGCCTTGTGCATCCTTCTTTCCACCTTTGTGTCTCCTTCTGTCCCTTTTGTGCCTCATTCTGGCTCCTTGTGCCTCCTTCTGTCCCTTGTGCCATGTCTGACCCTGTTTGTCCTTCTGTCTCCCTTTGTGCCCCCTCCTGTCCCCCTGTGCCCTCCTTATGTCCCCTTTGCCTTTATTTGTTCCCTTGTGCCTCCTTCAGCCCCCCTGTGCCTCCTTCTGTCCTCTTTTGTACCTCCATCTGGCTCACATGCCTTCTTCTGTACCCCTGTACCTTCCGCTGCCCCTCTGTGTACCTCCTTCTGTCCTCTTTTGTGTCTCATTCTGTCCCCCATTTTGCCTCCTTTTGTCCCCGATTGTGTCTCATTCTGTCCCCCTGTGTGCCTCCTTCTGTCCCCTTGTGCCTCTTTCTGTCCTTTGTGACTTCTTCTGACCCACATGCCTCCTTCTGTCCCCCTGTGCTTCCCCATGTGCCTTCTTCAGTCCCCCTGTTCCTCCCTTTGTTCGTCCTTCTGTCCCCCTATTGCCTCCTCCTGTCCCCCTATGTTCCTCCTTTAGTCCCCCTGTGCATCCTTCTGTCCTCCTTTGTGACTCCTTGTGTCCCCCTTTGTGCCTCCTTCTGATCTGGCGGTCACAAGTGCTGTGCGCAGGGGGGGAATGGGGGAGGGCCGTGGCCACACCCCCTCCTACCAGATGGTGTGTCCCCAGGTGGTGAACTGGCTTGCAGCGTCCAATTAAGATTATTTTCTGGTGAAATATTGCCGAATTATGATTATTTTCAGTGAAAAGCTGCCGCATTTCGATTATTTCCTGGTGAAACTATTTCCTGGTATTATGATTATCTTCATGGGAGGGGGGGCACCATGGGCAGTGGGGAGGGGGGGGGGGGGTTGCAACAGGTTTTCTCGCCTGGAGTGACAAAATGGCTAGAGGCGCCCCTGAGCCAGCCAGTTGTGCTGCCAGGCATTGCTTACCTGGCCAAAATCTCAATGAGCAGCCTACCTTTGCCTGCACTACACGAGCAGTCAGCCTGTGAGCCTCTGCTATAAAATGCTGCACTCTCTATGGCTGCTTTCAGCTCAATTTACCTATAAATGGAACCCTTCTTTCCTGCAGAGTGACCTCCAGTAAACCAGTGACCGATCCCTCCCTGTCTGTATCCCAGGATCATATGACTTAGGATGATGCACTGAATGAATGCATGTTTGCACTATGTGTGTTACAGGGCCATAGTTAGAACACATACAAACACTGAGGAGCCTCTACAGAGTGTATGTGACTACACAGGAGAATGTAATCTTTCATAACAAAGACCCCAGCTTTTATCTTAGCTGTAGGGATAGCATTAATTACTGCATAACTGATTTGTATAAATGCATTTGCATGCAAGTGTGCAGGGGGTTAATTGATTAAAGGATACCTGAGGCGATATGTGACATGATGAGATAGACATGGGTTTGTACAGTGCCAAGCACACAAATAACTAGGCTGTGTTCCTTTTTTTATTTCTTTGTCTGAAAGAGTTAAACATCAGGTATGTAAGTGGCAGTTCCTGTCAGGTCCGGGTCAGACTACAGTGTGACCCTTACTCATAAGAAATTACAACTGTAAAACACTTTCCTAGCAGAAAATGGCTTCTGAGAGCAGGAATGAGATAAAAAGGGTCAATAGTTCATAGATTTTAGCTCTGTCATACTTCAATGAATGTGTCATTGAGCAAAAACAATAAAACAGTTAAAAACGTAAAAAGTAGATATAAATATAAAATAAAACTGTGGAATATCTTAAAAAATCATTTTTAGGAGAAGGAGAATAGATACAATTGTTTATTTCAATCGTTTATTTTCACCTCGGGTTTCCTTTAAGGCTCATAAGACTGGGACATCTGGGCCTTGCTGAACATCAGCATTAGAGATCAAACACACGCATAGCCCCCAACTGTTCCTCTTTTAGAGGGACAGTCCCTCTTTGGGAGCCCTGTCCCTCTTTCCTCCTCATTTGTCCCTCTTTCAGGACTTTTTCCCTCTTTCTATGTAAATATATAGATTTCTCTATGAAAATGTGTTTGACTCTAAACTTTATTTCCATCCTTTAAAATTGATTTTTTACTAATTTTAAAATGTTAATATGAAGAAAAATAAACCAGGATAGAGAGGACAAGTGTGGTTTGTATTATAAAACATACAGTGGTGTGAAAAACTATTTGCCCCCTTCCTAATTTCTTATTCTTTTGCATGTTTGTCACACTTAAATGTTTCTGCTCATCAAAAACCGTTAACTATTAATCAAAGATAACATAGTTGAACAGAAAATGCAGTTTTAAATGATGGTTTTTATTATTTAGTGAGCAAGAAAACTCAAAACCTACATGGCCCTGTGTGAAAAAGAAATTGCCCCCTGAACCTAATAACTGGTTGGGCCACCCTTAGCAGCAATAACCGCAATCAAGTGTTTGCGATAACTTGCAAGGAGTCTTTTACAGCAATCTGGAGGAATTTTGGCCCACTCATCTTTGCAGAATTGTTGTAATTCAGCTTTATTTGAGGGTTTTCTAGCATGAACTGCCTTTTTAAGGTCATGCCACAACATCTCAATAGGATTCAGGTCAGGACTTTGACTAAGCCACTCCAAAGTCTTCATTTTGTTTTTCTTCAGCCATTCAGAGGTGGATTTGCTGGTGTGTTTTGAGTCATTGTCCTGCTGCAGCACCCAAGATCGCTTCAGCTTGAGTTGACGAACAGATGGCCGGACATTCTCCTTCAGGAGTTTTTGGTAGACAGTAGAATTCATTGTTCCATCTTTCACAGCAAGCCTTCGAGGTCCTGAAGCAGCAAAACAACCGCAGACCATCACACTACCACCGCGTACGTACAAAAAGGGCACCTGGACAAAAAGGGCGCGGGGTGTAAACTCTAAATAATAATTAATCATTAATAGGGTTTATAAATATAGTGTGCTATATTTCGTTTACAAATAATGTTTAACAAAATTATAAATCATTAAATAATGTTTATGAAATCGGAAATTGTGAAAACGTTAATCTTCCCTGTTTCAAAAGTTAAACTTATAATTACGTTTATAAAAAAACCAATAATATATGTTTAATTGTTATAATTGTATATTATTGTGAATAACCGTCATTTATGGTTTGTTCTTATAATAAAATCTGAAAATATTGTTTATAAAGATGATATAAATATAACTACGTTCGTAATAAGTGTTGTAATACATTAGTAATTATTACTAAAATTTTAATAAAACTATACCTAAGCCTACTCTTACACAGAACCCTACCTGTACCTATCCCTAACCCCTAGACTCCCCTGTTGGTGCCTAAACCTAAGACCCCCCTGTTGGTGCCTAAACCTAAGACCCCCCTGTTGGTGCCTAAACCTAAGACCCCCCTGTTGGTGCCTAAACCTAAGACCCCTCTGTTGGTGCCTAAACCTAAGACCCCCCTGTTGGTGCCTAAACCTAAGACCCCCCTGTTGGTGCCTAAACCTAAGACCCCCCCCTGTTGTTGCCTAAGTACCCCTCCCTGTACCTAACCCTAACCCCTAGACCCCCCTATTGGTGCCTAAACCTAAGACCCCCCTGTTGGTGCCTAAACCTAAGACCCCCTGTTGGTGCCTAAACCTAAGACCCCCCTGTTGGTGCCTAAACCTAAGACCCCCCTGTTGGTGCCTAAACCTAAGACCCCCCTGTTGGTGCCTAAACCTAAGACCCCCCCTGTTGTTGCCTAAGTACCCCTCCCTGTACCTACCCCTAACCCCTAGACCCCCCTATTGGTGCCTAAACCTAAGACCCCCCTGTTGGTGCCTAAACCTAAGACCCCCCTTTATTATGTGGATAATAATGTTTTACTAATTGTGGATTCAAAAAATATTTTGCAATTTACGTTACGTACTGATCGCTTTATTTTGTGAATAATAATGTTTTACAAACAGTAAGAGATAAAACTTTAAATAATGTTTTAATTATTTAAATAAGATAAATATGTTTAGTATTTTCATAAACGTTATTCGGCACGGGTGCATTTTATAAACGTAAATCACCACAAGCTCAGTTATAAATCATTAAACATCGCCGGGCGCCGTTTGTAAACTTTATTTAGCTCCTGGCGCCGTTTATAAACTTTATTTAGCTCCGGCGCCCTTTTTTCCTACTCGGCGCCCATTAAACGCTATTTATTATGGGAGTGAATGGCGGCGCCCTTTTTGTCCACTAGCGGCATGCGCCCTTTTTTCCCAGCTCCCTACCACCACCATATTTTACTGTTGGTATGATGTTCTTTTGCTGAAATGCTGTGTTACTTCTACGCCAGATGTAACGGGACACGCACCTTCCAAAAAGTTCAACTTTTGTCTTGTCGGTCCACAAGGTATTTTCCCAAAAGTCTTGGCAATCATTGAGAAGTTTTTTAGCAAAAATGAGACGAGCCTTAATGTTCTTTTTGCTTAAAAGTGGTTTGCGCCTTGGATATCTGCCATGCAGGCCGTTTTTGCCCAGTCTCTTTCTTATGGTGGAGTCGTGAACACTGACCTTAATTGAGGCAAGTGAGACCTGCAGTTCTTTAGATGTTGTCCTGGGGTCTTTTGTGGCCTCTCGGATGAGTTTTCTCTGCGCTCTTGGGGTAATTTTGGTCGGCCGGCCACTCCTGGGAAGGTTCATCACTGTTCCATGTTTTTGCCATTTGTGGATAATGGCTCTCACTGTGGTTTGCTGGAGTCCCAAAGCTTTAGAAATGGCTTTATAACCTTTACCAGACTGATAGATCTCAATTACTTTTGTTCTCATTTGTTCCTGAATTTCTTTGGATCTTGGCATGATGTCTAGCTTTTGAGGTGCTTTTGGTCTACTTCTCTGTGTCAGATAGCTCCTATTTAAGTGATTTCTTGATTGAAACAGGTGTGGCAGTAATCAGGCCTAGGGGTGACTACAGAAATTGAACTCAGGTGTGATAAACCACTGTTAAGTTATTTTTTTAACAAGGGGGGCAATCACTTTTTCACACAGGGCCATGTAGGTTTTGAGTTTTTTTTTCTCACTAAATAATAAAAACCATCATTTAAAACTGTATTTTGTGTTCAATTATGTTATCTTTGACTAATAGTTAACGGTTTTTGATGAGCAGAAACATTTAAGTGTGACAAACATGCAAAAGAATAAGAAATCAGGAAGGGTGCAAATAGTTTTTTTTATGATTTAAATATTTAAAGGCTAAGGCTAGCTAAAAAAAAATGAGTTTTACTCACCTGGGACAGTGCCCACACAGTCCTCCTGTCCCCACCGGCGGCTACTTCCGTTTTCAGTGACAGGCGCTGACAGGCCTGGGAACGCGAGTGATTCTTCACGTTCCTGGCCGCAATAGAAGTATAGAGGGAGCTATTGCGGCCAGGAACGCAAAGAATCACTCGCGTTCCTAGGCCTGTCAGCGCCTGTCACTGAAAACGGAAGTAGCCGCCGGTGGGGACAGGAGGATCGGAGCGAGACTGCATGGGCACCGGACAGCTGCAGGGGGCTGCTGGAAGCCCCAAGTGAGTAAAATTCATTTTTTTAGCTAGCCTTAAATGACCCTTTAAACACAGATTAGCCTTGAAAGAGGTAAAAAAAATAAAACATACGTTTTAATTAAAGATCAAAGATAAAAACGTAGTAGCGCTGCTAACACCACATACTAGTTTGGTGACAAAACTGTGGAAGGTGATACTAATGAATGGTAATAGCCTCAGCTTACATTGCAAGAGATAAATCCACTCTTCTCACTGCACTGATATATACAAAATACACCCCCCTACATTAACAACCTGACATGTTTTGGTCCCTCTATACATGGGGACCTTCCTCAGGGCAACAAAAAGGGCTAAACGTACAAGGTGCTAGGTGCTAAAGTGCATTAACCTTCTGCTGTCCGCGTCACGCCAGTAGGCGTGGCCGCGGCGGCAGCCCCAGGACCACCTAACGCCAATTGGCGTAAAGTCCTGGGGCTCTGTTTTGCATGAGATCGCGCGCATGCTGCGCGCGCATCTCATGCTCGGAGGGCGGAGCTCCGCCCCGCCTTCAGTCTCCGAGCGGCTATTGCCGCTCGGGAGACTGTTAGACGGCGATCACGCCGTCTATTTACTAGGTGCAGCGCTGCGATGAGCAGCAGCGCTGCACTGGGGACAGCCGTGTGACACGGCTGTCCCCATGGGGGACAAGAGAGCGATCGGCTCTCATAGGCAGAAGCCTATGACAGCCGATCGCCATAATTGGCTGGCTGTGGGGAGGGAGGGAAGAAATTTAAAGAAACAGGGGTTTTTAAAGAAAAACAACAAACAATAATATTTATTTAAAAAAAATAAACATGGGGGGAGCGATCAGACTCCACCAACAGAGAGCTCTGTTGGTGGGGAGAAAAGGGGGGGGGGGGGGAATCACTTCTGTGCTGAGTTGTGCGGCCCTGCAGCTTGGCCTTAAAGCTGCAGTGGCCAATTTTGCTAAAAATGGCCTGGTCACTAGGGGGGTTTAGCCCTGCAGTCCTCAAGTGGTTAAAAAGAGTACATTGTAATTTATTACAACAAGTAATAGTACAATAGCATGTTGGCCTAAGCAGCAGCCAGACAATTTATAGAGGGACTGAAATATGTCAGGTTGTTAAAGAGTAACTGTTAGGCAGAAAATACACAATAAGTTCTCTACTGCATGCTAATAGAGCAGTAGAAAGGATGCTAACCAGGCAATGTAAAAGTTTCAAATCATTCTTAATTTTGTAGATTTCTCTCCTCATGCCCCAGGCTCTAAAAGTGTACGCAAGCCGCAGAGAGAAGTGACAGGCATGCTGAATCAGCCTGATTGGCTGATGCTTCTGTCACTCATCTCTCTGCACTGCGATTGGCCGCCTGGTCTCCCCTTGTCTGCCTGGTCGCCGCTGCTGTTAGAGCGCACGGAGGGGGGCCAGAGGGCATCCAGTCAAAAATGGCGCAGAGTAAAAAATGGCGCACCGTTCTGCCGATCATAAAACGCTATTTACCGTTTTAATGTAAATACATTAAAACGGTAAATAGCGTTTTATAAAACAGAACAGTGCGCCATTGAAAAATTGGAGGAGGAGAGGCGGGGGTCGGGCTGGAGGAGAGGCAGCGGGCAGTAGGCTGGCAGCGGGGGTCGGGCTGGAGGAGAGGTAGCGGGCTGGCAGCGGGGGTCGGGCTGGAGGAGAGGCAGCGGGCTGGCAGCGGGGGTCGGGCTGGAGAGGCAGCGGGGTGGAGGGAGTAGGATTAGGTAGCATGTGTATACATTACATTGTCCCGGCCCGGCGTTCGCTCCTCACTTCACAGCTTGCACGAGTCCTGCATCCAGCCAATCACCATGCGGAAACTGAAGCCGCATGGTGATTGGTTGGAAGCAGGACTCGTGCAAGCTGTGAAGTGAGGAGCGAACGCCGGGCCGGGACAATGTAATGTATACACATGCTACCTAATCCTACTCCCTCCACCCCGCTGCCTCTCCAGCCCGACCCCCGCTGCCAGCCCACTGCCCGCTGCCTCTCCTCCAGCCCGACCCCCGCTGCCAGCCCGCTACCTCTCCTCCAGCCCGACCCCCGCTGCCAGCCCACTGCCCGGCCGCTGCCTCTCCTCCAGCCCGATCCCTGCAAAAAAAAACATATAAAAGGATAAATATCGTTTGAAGTGCAGCGCCATTCTGACACTATTGGCGCTGTGCGCCATTTTTGCCTGTCCCCTGCCAGAGGCTATCTCCTGTCACTGTCCTCTGCCCCCCTCCTCCAGTGGCATGTCCGCGCCCCCCCCCCCCCCCCCCCGCCGTTCTGCCGCCCGCCGCTGCCGCATTCTCCTTTTTCCCCGCACTGAGCTTTGGGGAAGGATAAAGGTGGTGCACACACACAGACTCCTGGAATAATGGTTCCAGGCGCTGCAGTATCCTACACTCTGCACTAGTGCAGAGAATAGATGGAAACGACAGTGCTTGGATCCATTATTAGGTGAGTCTGTGTGTGGCTGCTGCATTTATTCCTCCCCGCTGTGCTCAGAGTCAGTGCGGGGAGGAGGGGGATGCTGGGGGGGGGGGAAGAAGATCTAGCCGGACACAAGATGGCCCCTGCCAGCAACAGGAGCCTTCTAATATATAAACATGAAAATAACAGAAATCAAAACGTGGACACTACGATACATCTGTCATGTAAGTAGAGCATGTATTTATCTACTTACATATGTGTTTTTTTGAGGGGGCATTTTAGAGCTAACAGTTGCTCTTTAAAGAGTAACTGTCGGGCATAAAATAAAAAATCAATTCTTTATTTTTATCTGGTAAACAAGTAATAAGGATGCTAACCAGGCAATCCAAAAGTTAAAACCTGTATTACTTTTCTTGTTGATAAATGATTGTTTCCCAGTTTACCTGACTCTTATTTGGTACACACAAAATTTGGTACACAAAAAGGAAGTTGCATGTCATGCTGGGTTGTCCTATTTTGCTTCTGTACTCCCCTCAAACTTAACTAATGCAGCCTGATTGGCTGAAGACTCTTTCCCTCCTGTTTTCCCCTCCCACACCTCCGTTCCTCTCTGATTGGTCAATATTTATCTTGCTGAGACAATGCACTTTCTATAGTGAAGGGCGGGCAAATCAGGCAGAGGAGAGTAAGGGAGGAAATGACATCAGGATTGGCTTTAAAATAGCCACACTTAAAATGGGAAATGCTAAGAAGGATTCTCTCTTTTTTTACTGTAGAAAAATCACAAAAATCAAAACGTGGACAGTGCAATACATATGTTATGTAAGTAGAGCAAGTATTTATCTACTTATATATGTGGGGGGAGGGGGGGTTCTAAGATAGTATGGCTGACAGCTCCTCTATAATGTAGGGGGGAGTATTTTGTATGTATCAGTGCAGTGAGAAGAGTGGATTTATCTCTTGCAATGTAAGCTGAGGATATTACCATTCATTAGTATCACCTTCCACTGTTTTGTCACCAAACTAGTATATGGTGTTAGCAGCGCTACTACGTGTACTACATTTTTATCTTTGATCTTTCATTAAAAGTTATGTTTTATTTTTATTTTTCCTCTTTCAAGGCTAATCTGTGTTAAATGAACACCCGCATAGCCGACTCGTCACATCTGTAGGCACAGCAAGCTGCACAGTGACAACTAATGATTGGTATTAAAGAGACTCTGTAACAAAAAAAAAAGTTCCTCTGGGGGGACTCACCTTGGTAGGGGGAAGCCTCAGGGTCCCAATGAGGCTTCCCCCATCCCTGTAGCTGCAGGCAGTCCAACGCTGACTCCCCTGAAGTGTCCTGCAATCCTGGCTCGACAAGCCTGACAAGCTACATTTATTTACCTTCCCTGGCTCCAGCGGGGGCACTGTTGCGGCTCTCAACACAGAGATAGGCGGAAATAGCCGATCTCTGTCGGGTCCGCTCTACTACACAGGCGTGGGAGACTTGCGCCTGCGCAGTAGAGCAGGCCGACAGTGATCGGTTATTTCCGCCTATCTCCGAGCGAAGAGCCGATACTGCTCCTGCGCTGGAGCCGGGGAGGTAAATATTTACATCCCCACTTTTCGGAGGGACACAGCGAGACCGTCATGGGACACAGGAGGACGGGGAAGCCTCGATAGGATCTGGAGGCTTCCCCCACCCGAGGTGAGCACCCCGAAGGGGAACTTTTTTTTAGTTACAGGTTTTCTTTAAGGCATTTGAATGTGAGTGCGCTGAGGGTTAATTGGTTTTGCTGTTTTGTTTGCTACACCCCCTTTAGCACCTCCTTATTACATAATTCAATGTCCTAGCTCAAGGTGAGGAGCATAGATTCTGTGTTTTTTTCTTGTATTTTACCCTTGTGGCTAGGATTTAATCAAGTGCTCTTCCTCTTTTACCCTGTCCAGAAACAATTTGGATGAAATGGGGCCCTAGGCAAGATGGCAGTGTTTGCCCACCACTGATGATCACCTGGCTTTTATTTAGTAAGATTTGGTGGGGGCTGGCATCCTCCAGGCCCCTAGAATCTTTCCAGGCCCTAGGCAACTGCTTAGGTTTGCCTTGTGGATGGTCCGGCTCTTCCCCTGTCTGTGACCATTGTTAGCATGCGCACAGTTTATGCTGGTGTGTGTATGGTGCGCATGAATGCATTTTGTTAGCTCCCTTTTGGGATTAGGATGAGGCACTATCTGTCCCAAAGAGGACAGCAGGATATGTGCTAATCCTTAAAGAGACTCTGTAACAAAATGTTCAGCCTTTTTTCTTCTATTCTATATGTTCCTATACTTGTTCTAATGTGGTCTGGATTGCTGCAGCCTTTTCTAGTTGCACTGTCTCTGTAATATATCTAATCTTCTTTTCTTTGTCAAGCTTTGTTGACCCAGAGAGGACTGCACTGCCTCTGCTGTGATAAGGAGAAGTTATGCATGTCCCCTCCATGCCCCCTGCAGGCTCTGTATGTGTGCTTTGTTTATCTCTCACAGACAGGTCTCTGCTCTCAATTTCAGCTTATCTGAGGGGGGAGGGAGCTGCCCATGTTGAGAAACTGTGAGAATCCCTGACTGCAGTGCAGAAAATTCACTATGTAATAAAAACTTGTAGTATACTGTAACATGAAATATATACTGTATATTCACATACATCACTTCCTGGTTAGCGTACATGTTTTTAGTTTGCAATCACTGCCTAAAACTGGTGATTAAAAGCCGGGAGCGGCTGAAACGGCAAAGAGGGATCCAGGAGATCACAGTGACTCGATTGGTATGTTTTTTATTGTACAAATCGGACAGTACAGATTCTTTTTAAGGTGGCCACACATGATAAAATAAAATTATCCGATTTTTTTTATAAACAGTACTGGAGGGGAAAAAACACAAAGACAATGGGAGCCCAAATGGTGCAGTATGTCTCAATAAATAGGTGTTCAAAAAAAACTTCTCAAAAAAGAGGTACTCACAAAGGTGGGTTGCACACGGGGCAACCAACCGCTTCAAGCAAGTGGAGTGTTTAAACCTGACTCCACTCAGGTATACCAGCAGTCCTGGGTCTGGTCGCTCTCTTAGCAAAGAGATCCTGCACACCTTGATTACCATAGGTGGTGGGATCCCACCTTGGTTCAGGTGCTTAAGGCTCCCCACCCAGGCAAGTGGGGGGGATATTGCACAGAAGTGGTGAAGAGGCGCCCAATTTCTATAAAATACTCTAAAATCAGTAAAATAACAAAAATGAGGTGGCTTACCTCACAGACGACAACTCACTTTGATAACGAAGTTTAATTAGAGATTTAGCACAGGCAACACGTTTCGTGAGACCAAGCCCACTTCTTCAGGCCAAATAAAGTGCCGTTGTGGTCTAACAACCACATTTGGGTTCAATTAAACTTCATTATCAAGGTGAGTTGTCGTCTGTGAGGTAAGCCACCTCATTTTTGTTATTTTATTGATTTTAGAGTATTTTATAGAAATTGGGCGCCTCTTTACCACTTCTTTTTTTAATAAAGACCTTCATCTTAGCTGTAGGGATACCATTGGTTCCTGATGATTAATTTACAGCAAAGTCCCCATTATCTGGAACTCAGGCAGCTGGAAGTCTCAACTAACCGGCATGCCTGAGGGGATAATGGGGACTGTTTTTTGAGGGGTTTGCCGGCTATAAAATACTCACTGATTCTCCAGCAACGTCCTGTAGCTCCTAGCCGGCTCCTAGCGACTTTCCAGCATCTGTGCACAGCTCACAGCAGAGCCATACACGGAGGATGCCAGAAACCTGCTAGGAGCTACAGGACGTCGATGGTGGATCGGGGAGCATTTTATCCTGCAGGTATGTGCTTTTTCGGCTGGTTGCTCAGGCAACCGGCATACACATGTATGCCGGTGCGGGAAACTAGGGACTTTGCTGTATATGAAAGCATTTGCATGCGAGTGTGCAGAGGGTTAATTGAGTTAGGCTCATAAGACTGAGACATCTGGGCTAATTTGGACCCCAGCATAGCCAGATAGTCACATCTGTACACACAGTGCACTGCAGAGCAGCAACTAATGATTTGTAAGAAAGAATTTGCTTGCGAGTGTGCAGTGGGTTAACTGATTTAGGCTCATAAGACTGAGACATCTGGGCCTTGCTGGACTCCAGCTTAGCCGGCTAGTCGCATCTGTATGCACAGCACACTGCAGAGTGGCAACTAATGATTTAAAATACTGTGCCACCCTTAGGAAATCGGTGAGTAATGGTCAGGCTCGTGCAAAGGCTCTGCGCTGTGACAAGCCGCGGAAAACGTAAAAGCAGATTTGCTATGTTATCCAACCGACGGTTGAGCAAACCCCGGCAATAATTCCTATTAATGTAATCAAACGAGCCGGGCGGCTGAGAGCAGGCAGCAGGACTGTTTCCTTGAAGATGTCATTGTCATGATGGTGTATTGCAGCCAGTTTTGTTTCATTTAGCAGCACTAGACGCTAGATCATAATTATAAGCAGAATCTGGGATTTTAGAAATCAGCAGCTGTTCCATTATTAGCAGACACTACAAAACATGAACTGTTCAGATGAGGAGATGAATGGGACGCCAGAAATTGGGAAAGGAGGGTTATTTACTGTCGGTGTAACACAGAATCGCGCTGAGGCCTCCAGCTGCGCTCCACAGACATCAATCCGGACTGTTGCTTCCACCAGAGACTTAAAGAGGAACTGTAGTGAAAATAACATAATGATTTAACCTCCTTGCTGGTTATCCCGAGCTCAGCTCGGGGTACAAGATTCCACATGAATGAATATGGGGCTTTTAGATGAACAAAATACAGTCTTTAATTCTTCTTATATAATTCTTCACAACTGCGGACACACGGATAAACACAATTTCGGATTTCCAAGTACAACAAACAATTGCCTGACACGTGTTTCACGGTACAAGACCGCTTCTTCAGAGGCATACAGTATACATGTACATCACATGTCGACCCACTTGTAGAATGTGACCGCAATCTGAGAGGCTTAAAAGACTGGAGTTCACGGACGAATCCCGGCTGCCACACCTATCCCCGGGAGAGAAAGTAGACTCGGGGTAACCTGCGCAGGAGGATTTCTCAGGCCCCTCTGGGCCGATTTGCATATTTTTTTTTCCCTACACGCAGCTAGCACTTTGCTAGCTGTGTGTAGTACGCGATCGCTGCCGCTCACCGCCGATTCGCCGCTACCCACCGCGCCGAGCCGCCACCCCCCGCCCCAGACCCCTGCGCAGCCTGGCCAATCAGTGCCAGGCAGTGCTGAGGGGCGGATCGGGGTTCCCTGTGACGTCCCGACGTCGATGACGCCATCCCGCCCCGTCGCCATGGCGACAGGGGATGCCCTGCAGGAAATCCCGTTCTCAACGGGATTTTCTGCATACTCTGATCGCCGAAGGCGATCGGAGTGGGTGGGGGGATGCCGCCGCTCAGCGGCTATCATGTAGCGAGCCCTGGGCTCGCTACATGATTTAAAAAAAAAAATTTAAAAAGTGCGGCGCTGCCTCCTTGCCGGATTTTTTAGACCAGCAAGGAGGTTAAATTGCTTATTTATTTATTTTTTTACAAAATTAATTTATTGAGTATTTGGTCAGTGTTTGCCCATTGTAAAGGTTTTAGGCCCGGTTCACATTAGCGGTGGCCGTCCGGAATCGCCGTGCCGGAGCCACACCGCTTGCAGAACGGACGGAACGGACGCACGGCATAGCAATGAAAGCCTATGCGTCCGTTCACATGCGTCCGTTCTGCCGGACCGGAGCCGGACCGGATCCGGGCCGGATCCGGACTCCGGCCTCCGTTCCAACATGCGCTATTTTTTGATCCGGCTCCTCCGGCAGCCGTATCCGGGGCGGAGCCGGACTGCACCATCCGGCCAATACAAACCAATGGGAACCGGAGAGCGCACAACACACTGGCTGAGAAATCCGGATGTTCTACCCCACTTCCTATGCGGATTGTTGCAGCGATATTGGATGGGGACACATGGGCAAGCATTTTGGAGTGGAGCAGCACAGCTGGATCCGGATCCGGAGATGTTGGCAGCATGTCGCAGGTGGAGGTGAGTGCTAAACAGCAGAGGGCCTGATTCCACAGGTCCCCCTTCTGCTGACCTCCCAGACCCCAACATTTTTTTTGTTTTTTACGTTACTTTTGCCAAACGGATCCGGATCGCATCCTGATGAACACCTGATGCAACCTGACCGGATCCGGATCGGATCCGGATCAGAACCGTACGGTTCCGATCCGGATCCGGTCCGGATCCGGTCAGGTCATCCGGTCCGTTTGGCAGACAACTGCAAGTGTGAACCGGGCCTTACTCTCCCTGACTTACATTCTGAAATGTGGTGGTGACAGACAGCTTTAGTTCTGCCAAGTGATCTGTGCAGAATACAGTGGGATGCGAAAGTTTGGGCAACCTTGTTAATCATCAAGGATATGAAAAATAGAAAACCGAGAGCCCAATACAGTGTAGTATGTATTGGAAAAGTGAAAGGAATTGTAGAACGTAAGTAGTATACTTACAAACCAGGGTTACCTCCAAGGCAACCACTGAGAAGGCAGGTAGGGAGAACAAGCCTGTCCCCACTCAGGATTAAGACGTCGCTCTCTGTGGATAGAGGGAACAACGAGGGTGTAACACCCTTCCACCAAGGGTGGATATCTTGATGTGTAGAGCAGTACAGAGGCGCCAGTAGGATAACAATTACTAAAATTGTTTAACCAGTTCGGTCTATCTGGACGAGCTTCCTCGTCCAGATAGGCACTGCTGCTGCCGCCGCCTCGTGCGCGCGATCGGGTGCGCTCCCGCTGCCCGCCGCTAGCCCCCCCCCCCGATCAGTGAATGGGAATATATTCCTATTCACCGATCTATCTTCCCCGCAGAAATACCGACGCTTTCTCTCCAGAAAGCGCGGTATTTCTGCCCCCAGGAAACATCTACCCTGCTTTTAAGTTCCTGGATGCGAGATCGTTCGCATCCAGGACTTTTTTCACTGTGGCCATCTTGTGGCCAAATAGTAAACTGCACCACAATATATTTTTAATTAAAAAAAAAATATTTCACATTTAAAATTAACAGTTTCCCTCCCACGCCAAAAATTACCCACATACACTTTTTTTTATTAAAAAAAAAAAATACAATTAAAAAAAAAAAAAAAAACAGCATAAATAGTTACCCAAGGGTCTGAACTTTTTAAATATGCATGTCAAGAGAATATGTTATTATATTATTTAAAATTATAAGCTTACAAATAGTGATGGACGCAAATTGAAAAAATGCACCTCTATTTCTAAATGAAATATCGGCACCATAAATTGTGATAGGGACATCGTTTAAACGGTGTAATAACCGGGACAGATGGGCAAATAAAATACATGAGTTTTAATTACGGTAGCGTATATTAATTTCAAACTATAATGGCCAAAAACTGAGAAATAATGAATTTTTTTCATTTATTTCTTAATCTTCCTGTTAAAATAGATTTAGAAAAAAATAATTCTTAGCAAAATGTAGCACCCAAAGAAAGCCTAATTAGTGGTGGAAAAAACAAGATATAGATCAATTCATTGTGATAAGTAGCAATAAAGTTATAGGCGAATGAATGGGAGGTGAACGTTGCTCGGATGCATGAGATTTTGGGATGCGGTGGTGGACCAGCTAACCCCAAAACAGACACAAGTACTGTTGATTATAGTTGTAAACAATTTATTCATATACTCCTAGTACAAGTTGCAACGCATTTGGCAGGCAAAATCCCGCTTCATCAGGCAATAAACAACAGGAGTGATACACAGCACGGAGTCCAGCAAGAGCTTGGCACCACAGAGGTGCCAAGCTCTTGCTGGACTATAATCGACAGTACTTGTGTCTGTTTTAGGCCCGGTTCACATTAGCGGCTGCTATCCGGAATCGCCGTGCCGGAGCCGTGCCGGAGCCGGACCGCATGCGGACCGGACGAAACGGACGCACGGCATAGCAATGAAAGTCTATGCGACCGTTCACATGCGTCCGTTTCGTCCGGACCGGAGCCGGACCGGATCCGGACTCCGGCGTCCGTTCCAACATGCGCTATTTTTTGGTCCGGCTGGTCCGGCTGACGTATCCGGACCGGAGCCGGAATGTTGCATCCGGCCAATGGAAACCAATGAGAACCGGAGAGCGCACAACACACTGGCTATAAAAACCGGATGTTGTACCACACTTCCTATGCTGACTCTATGGTATGGTGGCCATTTTGGATGGGGACCACATGGCACCAGCGTTCACAGAGTGGAGCAGCAGTGACTTCATGCTGGAGCTCTTTGGCAGCAATATGGAGCAGGATCTGTCTGATAGCGAGGGGGTGAGGCCCTACACATCAGAAGACCTCATCCTACAGGTGCAGCAGGTACCAGCCCTGTGGGACAAGGGGGATGCGGACCACAGCAACATCAAAAAATGCAGAGGCCTGTGGAAAAAAATTGCCAAGCTGTATGTGGAGGACTTTGAGCACTTGAGCAAGAGACAGCAAGGCACAGAGGGTATGTTGACTAGAAGTTTTTGGGGGGGGCTTGTGGTTTAAGCTTGTAATGTTTTCCACTTTTGCTATGGATTTGTGTCACCCACGTGTTGCCCACCCACCCGTGGCCCACCCACCTGTTCCCCACCCACCTGCACCCCACCTGTGATGTATCCCACCCACCTGTACCCCACCTGTGATGTATCCCACCCACCTGTACCCCACCTGTGATGTATCCCACCCACCTGTACCCCACCTGTGATGTATCCCACCCACCTGTCTGTGATGTATCCCACCCACCTGTACCCCACCTGTGATGTACCCCACCTGTGCTGTATCCCACCCACCTGTGATGTATCCCACCCACCTGTACCCCACCTGTGATGTATCCCACCCACCTGTCTGTGATGTATCCCACCCACCTGTACCCCACCTGTGATGTACCCCACCTGTGATGTATCCCACCCACCTGTACCCCACCTGTACCCCACCTGTGATGTACCCCACCTGTGCTGTATCCCACCCACCTGTGATGTATCCCACCCACCTGTACCCCACCTGTGATGTATCCCACCCACCTGTCTGTGATGTATCCCACCCACCTGTACCCCACCTGTGATGTACCCCACCTGTGCTGTATCCCACCCACCTGTGATGTATCCCACCCACCTGTACCCCACCTGTGATGTATCCCACCCACCTGTACCCCACCTGTACCCCACCTGTGATGTACCCCACCTGTGCTGTATCCCACCCACCTGTGATGTATCCCACCCACCTGTACCCCACCTGTGATGTATCCCACCCACCTGTGATGTATCCCACCCACCTGTCTGTGATGTATCCCACCCACCTGTACCCCACCTGTGATGTACCCCACCTGTGCTGTATCCCACCCACCTGTGATGTATCCCACCCACCTGTACCCCACCTGTGATGTATCCCACCCACCTGTACCCCACCTGTACCCCACCTGTGATGTACCCCACCTGTGCTGTATCCCACCCACCTGTGATGTATCCCACCCACCTGTACCCCACCTGTGATGTATCCCACCCACCTGTCTGTGATGTATCCCACCCACCTGTACCCCACCTGTGATGTACCCCACCTGTGCTGTATCCCACCCACCTGTGATGTATCCCACCCACCTGTACCCCACCTGTGATGTATCCCACCCACCTGTACCCCACCTGTACCCCACCTGTGATGTACCCCACCTGTGCTGTATCCCACCCACCTGTGATGTATCCCACCCACCTGTACCCCACCTGTGATGTATCCCACCCACCTGTACCCCACCTGTGATGTATCCCACCCACCTGTACCCCACCTGTGATGTATCCCACCCACCTGTCTGTGATGTATCCCACCCACCTGTACCCCACCTGTGATGTACCCCACCTGTGCTGTATCCCACCCACCTGTGATGTATCCCACCCACCTGTACCCCACCTGTGATGTACCCCACCTGTGCTGTATCCCACCCACCTGTGATGTATCCCACCCACCTGTACCCCACCTGTGATGTATCCCACCCACCTGTACCCCACCTGTGATGTATCCCACCTGTGATGTATCCCACCCACCTGTACCCCACCTGTGATGTACCCCACCTGTGCTGTATCCCACCCACCTGTGATGTATCCCACCCACCTGTACCCCACCTGTGATGTACCCCACCTGTGCTGTATCCCACCCACCTGTGATGTATCCCACCCACCTGTACCCCACCTGTGATGTATCCCACCCACCTGTACCCCACCTGTGATGTATCCCACCCACCTGTACCCCACCTGTGATGTATCCCACCTGTGATGTATCCCACCCACCTGTACCCCACCTGTGATGTACCCCACCTGTGCTGTATCCCACCCACCTGTGATGTATCCCACCCACCTGTACCCCACCTGTGATGTACCCCACCTGTGCTGTATCCCACCCACCTGTGATGTATCCCACCCACCTGTACCCCACCTGTGATGTATCCCACCTGTGATGTATCCCACCCACCTGTACCCCACCTGTGATGTATCCCACCCACCTGTACCCCACCTGTGATGTATCCCACCTGTGATGTATCCCACCCACCTGTACCCCACCTGTGATGTATCCCACCCACCTGTACCCCACCTGTGATGTATCCCACCCACCTGTGATGTATCCCACCCACCTGCGATGTACCCCACCTGTGCACATAAAACATACACAATGACCAATTATTAAACATCAATTTATTGTAAAAAATTAAGACATTTAAAATCACTTAAAAACTTGAAACTCCAAAATAAACACATTTCAACAAAACATATTAAAAACCAAACATTCACCCTCGTCCTGGTGGTGTGGTAAAATAAAGTCTCAGTTGGTCCCTGTTCCGCAGTGACACTACCCTTGGCCTGGTTGCATACCTCCGCAGGGGCATTAGTGGAAGCACATTCGGGGGTTCCGGAGTCTCTCTTTCCTCCTGCCGCACAAAGTTGTGGAGGATGCATGCTGCCTTCACCACGACAACTGCGTTGCCCGGTTTCAGCAGCATGGGCATGTGGAACACCCTCCACTTTGACACCAGGATCCCAAATGTGCACTCCACCATTCTCCTTGCACGGCTCAACCGAGCATTGAAGTGTAGCTGGCTGGCATCAAGTCCCCTGTCTGGGTACGGACGCATTACATGGTCGGACAGGGCGAAGGCCTCGTCCCCCACAAACACATAGGGGTAGGCCGGTGCCCTTGTCCCAGGCCAGGGTCTGTCACGGGGGAGACGCAGTCTGCCTTCCTCCATCAGCCGGCAAAGGGTCGTACGCTGGAAAATTCCAGAGTCATTGGAACTACCGTACGACCCCACATCCACGTACACAAACTTGTAGTCCGCATCTGCCACTGCCATTAGAACAATGCTGAAGTATTTTTTATAGTTGAAATAATGGCTGCCACTCCCCACGGGTTTCTGAATCCGGATGTGTTTCCCATCCAGTGCGCCAACACAATTAGGAAACTTGCACTCGGTCCAGAAGCCCTGGGCGATCTCCTCCCATTTCGTGGTGTCCGGCACAGGCATGTATCTGGCCCTCAGTCGCGTCCAAAGGATCCTCGAAGTCCTCACGACGATGCCTGCCACCGTGCTCTTCCCAATACGAAATGTGACATGTAGCGATGTATATGTTTGTCCAGTTGCGATGTACCTACAAGAGAAATAATCGAAATCAATTTTTCATGTCGTTACAGGAGAAAGGTTCAAGACAAGGTGGCGCAATATACGGGATGCATACGTGAAATGGCTACGGAAGAAAAAACTTGCCGAACGAAGTGGCAGTGGCGGGGGAAGGCGACAAAAAGACTACCAATTTGCCAAGCAATTGTCTTTCATCAATGCAAGCCTGGAACCTAGACTGTAAGTACCACTACTGTGGGCAGGAAATGAGAGCTCATTTACCATGACTTCGGCCATGTATTGCTATGGCCTCAATTCCCATGGCTAGCGAACTTTTCTCACAAGCTTTATCAAATGTTGGGTAGAAACGGTTGATAAAGTGTTTGCTAGTGTTTGCTAGCTCTGTGAATTGACGCCACATGCTGTTTGGCACACCAATAAATATTGTTTTTATCTACAGGACTGAAGACAATTTGGAGCAAGAGGAACCGACCCAGGAGGCACGGTTCAGCAGTGAGGAGAGCTTGGTGGATGATGACGTCGCCGATGTAACCTATTGCCCCGAGGAGAGGAGTAGGAGGAGGGAGTCCTTAATCCCAACTCTCTCCTTTGATGATGACTTGGCAGAAGAGAGCTTGGATGTTGAGGTTGCAGGACCGAGTGTGGAAGAAGCTGCACCTCCACAATCGACCGCTATGGAAGCTCCAGGGGAACAAGAACAAAGTGAGGAGCACCGAGAGACTGCAGCACAACCAGCGCGCAGGGCAACCCCGACACAGGCCAGAGGACGGGAAGATGCTGCCACACCACCAGTGAGGACCACCACACCAGTGAGGCGTCGAGGTACCCTCCCCCCAACAAGGAGAGAGACAGAGTCCGAGATGTCCGGGGCTGTCTCCGGACTTCTCGGGATTCTTCAGAGCCACCAAACTCTCATAACCCGGCAGTTGCAAGATGAGGACAGGGGCCATATCATGGAGCAGTACAAGTCCCACATCACTTCACTGCAATGTGAGCTCGACGCTGTACATGGGCACTACAGGGACGAGCTTAAAATGATTCATGAGATGCACAGAGGAGAAATCGACCAACTGCGTGCGCAGCATCATCAGTCGGTGGGCCAGCTGCAGAACATGATGCAGCAAATGCATCAACAAAGCAAGGAACTACTGAAATTGCAGGCACACCCGTGTTTTCACACTGTGATGTCTCTAATACCATATTTGGAAAAGGTGCCTTCCCAAAACCTGATGGCGTGCCATTCCAATTTGCTGGAGGTGATTAAACAGCACATGGACACGCCATTATTGCAACCACCAATTTTTAGACCCCCACAACCAACAGCGGTGCCCACCTGGCAATCATCACAGATGTACACCGGCTACAGAGGCAGTCAATATGGGCCACCGCTGTCAGGGTCCAGCTCATCCACGACCAGCACCCAAGAGAGTCCAGATTTCCAGGCAGCAACTCCCACCTTTTCTAGTAGTGGTGCCGATACAATTTGAAAAAAAAAGTCAAATTGTTCCTGGACATGCTCCTCTGAATACCTCCGATCCTCGGAGGAAGGATACCATCACAGGGCTTTTTAGCCCAACCTTTTCCCTGCCCCATCTCCTTCAACCAAGGTTCAGAGGTGTTCAGATGACCATGTCAGGGAACTTTTGGTTTTGCTGGACTTGAACTTTAGGGCCTGGTGTCCCCGAAAGACACTACCTGGGTCACAACCTTGTGCCTGTTGCACTGCACCTGTAGTCCTGCACCTGTGCCTTTGATTCCTCTTGTTCCTTACTTTGTTGTTCCTAATCACTTGCACAAGACCCTTGGAGCCATGGGTGAAGGACACCTTCACTGGTCGGTGAGAGGCCTAGCCTTTTCACTGACCTGTGTCCTTCATCCATGGCTCAGAGGGTCCTGTGCCAGTGGTTAGGTTTTAGAAGCACTAATAATTTAGGGCCTGGTGTCCCCGAAAGACACTACCTGGGTCACAACCTTGTGCCTGTTGCACTGCACCTGTAGTCCTGCACCTGTGCCTTTGATTCCTCTTGTTCCTTACTTTGTTGTTCCTAACCACTTGCACAAGACCCTTTGAACCATGGATGAAGGACACCTTGACTGGTCGGTGAGAGGCCTAGCCTTTTCACTGACCTGTGTCCTTCACCCATGGCTCAGAGGGTCCTGTGCCAGTGGTTAGGTTTTTGAAGCACTTCAATTTATTAGGGCCTGGTGTCCCCGAAAGACACTACCTGGGTCACAACCTTGTGCCTGTTGCACTGCACCTGTAGTCATGCACCTCTGCCATCGGTTCCTCTTGCTCCTCACTTTGTTCTTGTTCCTAACCACTTGCACAAGACCCTTTGAACCATGGATGAAGGACACCTTGACTGGTCGGTGAGAGGCCTAGCCTTTTCACTGACCTGTGTCCTTCACCCATGGCTCAGAGGGTCCTGTGCCAGTGGTTAGGTTTTTAAAGCACTTCAATTTTAGGGCCTGGTGTCCCCGAAAGACACTGCCTGGGTCACAACCTTGTGCCTGTTGCACTGCACCTGTAGTCATGCACCTCTGCCATCGGTTCCTCTTGCTCCTCACTTTGTTCTTGTTCCTAACCACTTGCACAAGACCCTTTGAACCATGGATGAAGGACACCTTGACTGGTCGGTGAGAGGCCTAGCCTTTTCACTGACCTGTGTCCTTCACCCATGGCTCAGAGGGTCCTGTGCCAGTGGTTAGGTTTTTGAAGCACTTCAATTTATTAGGGCCTGGTGTCCCCGAAAGACACTACCTGGGTCACAACCTTGTGCCTGTTGCACTGCACCTGTAGTCATGCACCTCTGCCATCGGTTCCTCTTGCTCCTCACTTTGTTCTTGTTCCTAACCACTTGCACAAGACCCTTTGAACCATGGATGAAGGACACCTTGACTGGTCGGTGAGAGGCCTAGCCTTTTCACTGACCTGTGTCCTTCACCCATGGCTCAGAGGGTCCTGTGCCAGTGGTTAGGTTTTTAAAGCACTTCAATTTTAGGGCCTGGTGTCCCCGAAAGACACTGCCTGGGTCACAACCTTGTGCCTGTTGCACTGCACCTGTAGTCATGCACCTCTGCCATCGGTTCCTCTTGCTCCTCACTTTGTTCTTGTTCCTAACCACTTGCACAAGACCCTTTGAACCATGGATGAAGGACACCTTGACTGGTCGGTGAGAGGCCTAGCCTTTTCACTGACCTGTGTCCTTCACCCATGGCTCAGAGGGTCCTGTGCCAGTGGTTAGGTTTTTGAAGCACTAATAATTTAGGGCCTTTTGTCCCCAAAAGACACTACCTGTAGTCCTGCTCCTCTGCCATCGGTTCCTCTTGCTCCTCACTTTGTTCTTGTTCCTAACCACTTGCACAAGACCCTTGAAACCATGGATGAAGGACACCTACACTGGTCGGTGAGAGGCCTAGCCTTTTCACTGACCTGTGTCCTTCATCCATGGCTCAGAGGGTCCTGTGCCAGTGGTTAGGTTTTTGAAGCACTTCAATTTATTAGGGCCTGGTGTCCCCGAAAGACACTTGGGCAGCTATGCCCTGCAACTCTTCCAGCACAAAGTTGGTGGTTGGTGTTCCTTAAAACTGACCGGGCTATACCATAGATATGTTATTTTTTTGTCTTCCATGTTGGAAGAATGTTTCCATGTTGGAAAGTGGTTGTTTTTGCAATAAAAAAATTTGTTTTTACATACCTCAGTGTGATGAGTAGTTGTTCTTGTGGTGTGACTGCTCTCCTGAACGTGGTATCCTTCTTCCTAAGGTCATCCTTCACCATCTCCAAAAGGGTATCAAACCTGTCAGGAGATGTAAAGGAAGAAGCTGTAAAGTATGTTGTGGGACAAGGTGTTGGGTGGAGGATGGGGGAGGTGTGTTTACAGAGGTTTGGGAGTGTTGTGGAGGGTGGGGGTGTAGTGTATAGCTAGGTATACAGGGGTGTGGGGGTCAGGGTGGTGTGTTTAGCTAGGTATACAGGGATGAGGTGTTGTGGGGGTGAGGGTGGGGTGTTTAGGAATGGTGGGGGTTGGTGTATTTAGGCCTATATACTTACAGGGGAATAGACATCCGAGTGTAGCTGTAGAACTTCTGTGGGTGTCGTCTGAGGTCCCGGTAGAGGGCCTGGAACTCTCCCTTCCTCTGCCTCCTGGCTAGTAGAGGGTGCACCCACCATCTCCTGCGAGGAGCACGCCTTCTCCCCACATAGTAGTAGGTAAACAACAGGAAGGAGAGAATTCCCAGGTAATAAGCGTAAAAAATGACTGGATCCATGGTCCCAACTGCTGTCTCTGTATCCAAGGATGGTCTCCACACGTCCAGCTGTCTCCAACAATGACCCCAGAGCTTCTGCTGACCTCCCAGAACCCCAGGTATATATACAGGTTGTTATCTCTTTAAGAATCCGGATCCGGACCGCAACCGTGTTCATACCGCACGGAAACCGTATGCAACCGGACCGGATCCGGACCGGATCCGGACAGGAACCGTACGGTTCAGGTCCGATCCGGCTCCGGTGCGGTCCGGACATCCGGTGCGGTTTTTGCAAAACCGCAAGTGTGAACGGGGCCTAAGGGTTAGCTGGTCCACCACTGCATCCCGAACGTTTTAAACGATTTTAGTAATTTTTATTCTACTGGCGCCTCTGTACTGCTCTACACATTGTTAATCGTCAAGATTTTTCTGTATACATTTTTGGTTGTTAGGACAAAAAATGTCAGTTAAATATATCATATAGGAGACACACACAGTGATATTTGAGAAGTGAAATAAAGTTTATTGGATTTACAGGAAGTGTGCAATAATTGTTTAAACAAAACAAAATTAGGCAGGTACATAAATGAAATGAAATCAATATTTAGTAGTTCCTCCTTTTGCAGAAATTGCAGGCTCTAAACCACAGGTGTCGAACTCCAGGCCTGGAGGGCCAGATCCATGCCAGTGCTTAGGATGGACTGAGAAAGAGAGGAATGTGTTCTACCTGATGAACCACACCTTTCCGGATTCAGACCCACCAATTCATTTGAGCTGTGTCAAAAATGTGTGAGGACCTCGGCCCTCGCGAGACTGGTTTGACATCTCTGCTCTAAATGCTTCCTGTAGGTTCCAATGAGAGTCTGGATTCTGGTTAAAGGTATTTTGGACCATTCCTCTTTGCAAAACATCTCTAGTTCATTCAGGTTTGATGGCTTCCGAGCATGGACAGCTCTCTTTAACTCACACCACACATTTTTAATTATCTTCAGGTCTGGGGACTGAGATGGTCATTCCAGAACGTTGTACTTGTTCCTCTGCATAAATGCCTTAGTGGACTTTGAGCAGTGTTTAGAGTTGTTGTCTTGATGAAAGATCCAGCCCCGGTGCAGTTTCAGTTTTGTCACTTATTCCTGGACATTGGTCTCCAGAATCTGCTGATACTGAGTGGAATCCATGCGTCCCTCAACTTTGACAAGATTCCCAGTGCCTGCACTGGCCACAAAGCCCCACAGCATGATGGAACCACCACCATATTTTACTGTAGGTAGCAGAAGTTTTTCTTGGAATGCTATGTTCTTTTTCCTCTATGCATAACGCCCCCTGTTATGCCCAAATAACTCGATTTTAGTTTTATCAGTCCACAGCACCTTATTCCAAAATGAAGCTGGCTTGTCCAAATGTGCTTTAGCATACCTCAAGCAGCTCTGTTTGTACTGTGGATGGGGAAAAGGCTTCAACTGCATTACTCCTGCATACAGCATCTCCTTGTGTAAAGTGCGCCGAATGGTTGAACGATGCAGTGACTCCATCTGCAGCAAGATGATGTTGTAGGTCTTTCGTGCTGGTCTGTGGATTTACCCTGACTGTTCTCACCATTCGTTGCTTCTGTCTATCCAAATATTTTCTTGGTCTGTCACTTTGAGCGCTAACTTGAACTGAGCCTGTGGTCTTCCATTTCCTCTATATGTTCCTAATTGTGGAAACAGGCAGCTGAAATCTCTGAGACAGCTTTCTGTATCCTTCCCCTAAACCATGGTGGTAATGAATCTTTGTCTTCAGGTCATTTGAGAGTTGTTTTGAGACCCACTTGTTGCTACTCTTCAGAGAAAATTAAAAGAGGAGGGAAACTTACAATTGACCTCCTTAAATACTCTTTCTTATAATTGGATTTGCCTGTGTATGTAGGTCAGGGGTCACTGAGCTTGCTAAACCAATTTGAGTTTCAATAATTAGTTCTAAAGGTTTTGGAATCAATAAAATGACAACAGTGCCCAAATTTAAGCACCTGCCTAAATTTATGTAAACAATTAATGCACACTTTCTGTCAATCTAATAAACCTCATTTCACTTCTCAAATATCACTGTGTGTTGGTTATTATCTATATCTAATTCTACTAGTAATCAATATATAACAAGATTATAATTTTTTAGTTCCTGACATTGTTTATTTATTTCTTTATTTTATTTATCTTTTGTTGATATGGTGATATTTCTATTTACTATTATTTTGTCCAGATATTTTAATATTTCTGTTCAGGCACTATGTTAAGTGCCCATTATTTTTAATAAAAATTAGTACTTTGATATTATATATGGCTGATATTACATACGATATTCTATATTTCTAGGTTTTCATAATATTACTATTGCATTTATATATGTAAAAACGTTATTGATTGTAATTATATTGTTTATTACTTGCTTCAATAAAAAGTTGGAAATAGAAAAAAAAAATATATCACTTTGTGTATCACCTATATGATATATTTAACTGTCATTTTTTATCATAACAACCCCTCCGTAGCAACAGAACACATTGCTAGCCAGCAGGTTAGCGATGTGTCTGTACAGCACTGTACAGCCACAAGCTGTCGTTCAGATAATCGAGCACCAATCCCTGCCAGCCACCCATCCTTGTATGAGGCTTGAGACTCACTGCAGTATACTGTTGCTATCTCTTGCTTGTGCAAACACATATTACTGCTGGATTAATTGGTAAATTGAAACTCCCCTTCTAAGAATAAAGTTCTGTTTTGATTTAAGTGTATTGAAAAGTTTAATGTAGAACCTGATTGGATTATAGCGGGATTTGATCTGGAATCATTATTCACATCCATGCCCAGTGATAAAAGTTTGCTAAAACTAGAGATGGCCCGAGCGGTTTGCCCGCAAACGGTCCCTGGCGAACTTTAAGTGGTTTGCATTCGCCGGCAAAGGCGAACTTTTGCGGAAGTTCGATTCGCCCCATAATGCTCCATTGAGCAGAACTTTGACCCTCTACATCACAGTCAACAGGCACATTGTCACCAATCAGACTGCACTCACTCCTGGAGCCCCCCCCCCCCCCTTATAAAAGGCAAGGTTCTCCTGTCGTTTTACTCAATCGTCTGCCTACAGTAATTAGTTAAGGGGCAGCTGCTGACAGACTCTGCTAGGAAGAGTTTAGTTAGGATCTTGTAGGTTTGTTCCTACAAGGAGGGATGAGGGTCTCATCTTCCAGGGAATTGTAGTATTTTAAAAGCCAGCTTACATACCTTGGCTGGGAATTGAACCCAGGTCTGAGTGCGTGGTAGGTAGCTCACTTAACCACTATACCACCACCAACACTACATGCTGAAGCCAGCCTAGCATGTACAATTATGATGTATCCAAGAGAAAAATTAGCCTGCTTAAGGATTTGTAGCATGTCAAAAGCCAACTCACATTGGCTGGGAATAGAACCCAGGTCTGAGTGTGTGGTAGGTAACTAACTTAACCACTATACCACCGCCAACACTACATGCTGAAGCCAGCCTAGCATGTACCATTGTGATATACCCAAGAGAAAAATTATCTCTCTCTCTTTCTCTCTAGGACTTGATGCCATTGAACTGAATTTTCAGCTTAAAACCATCAACGGATACCGGCAGAATTTCACAGGCAATTTCGGAATTCCGCCGGATTGAAAAAGCAATTCCGTTCCGACCAAACAGAATGGAATGACCAATTTCTGCCCAAAATTGCGGAAAATACAATTCCGCGGAAAGCGGTGACCATCCCTACTAGAGAGAGAGAGAGAGAGAGATGAATCTACATGGCTATCTAGGGTTCTCTTCGGACAACTGCTGAACACAAAGGGCAAGGCCATGCCTGGGTGGGCTTGAACCACCAACTTTTCAGTGAACAGCCAAACACGCTAACCAATTGTGCCACAAAGACTGTGTACCACAAATACTGTGCACGCAGTTGCAGTTGAATGATTTTATGGGGATGTATGTGTGTCTTTTGGAGGGGGGAAGTAAGTCTGCTCCAAGAAGTTTCAGCATGTAGTGTTAGTAGTATAATAGTTAGGATAGCAGCCTACAGAGCGGTAGGCCTGGGTTCTATTCCTGGCCAATGTGAGTTAGCTTTTGACATACTACAAATCCTTAAGCAATTTTCTCTTGGATATTTCATAATGGTACATGCTAGGCTGGCTTCAGCATGTAGTGTTGGTGGTGGTTGTTATGATCATGTCTGCAGCGTTTATTGCTGGCTGCAGTGGTATTGTAACCCAAGCAGTTCTGATGTCATTACATGCATTTTCTTGCATAGTTTGGTTTGCACTTGAACTAGTTGCTGATTCCATCTGCAGTCATTCTGAAATTAATGACAGTTTGACATGCTCTTGTGTAAACAAACATTGTCTGCTGCAGTGGAGGGGCAGTCCCTTTCCTGCAGGCTGCATATCATTGTCTGCCTTTTCCTGCTATCAGCCTGTGATTAATTACCATTCACTTGTGTGGGAATCTGCAGGTCTGCTCCCATTGGATGACCTCAGTATAAAGAACTGCTTCCTGCAATGTCTCATGGGCTACCATAGTCTCAGACTCTATCTGTTACTCTGCTCGTGCCCCACCTCGTTCCTGGTCCGTGTGGACTGCGCTGACTCCTGCGAAGGGGTCAGCGAGTCCTCCTAGTTCTGCTCTTGTTCTAGAAGTTGTTACTTGCTTGTCTTGTGTCATATATTGGTTCATCGCCAATATATACGCATACTTGCGCATTTTGTTATTTTCCTTGTATCCGTGTTGCTGATATATACGTACACGAACTGTTTATTTCCTGTGTTCAGTTAGTCAGTTTTCCAGCACGTTTTGGTAGTTTGCGCGTATCGTGAACACCCGTGCTGAGCTAGTTATCCTGTTCCTGGTCCTGTTTGTGGATTGCGTTCATCTCTGCGAAGAGATAACGAATCCTTCTGAATCCTGTTCTGTTACTGTTTGTGGATTGCGTTCATCTCTGCGAAGAGATAGCGAATCCTTCTGAGTCCTGTTCCCTGTATTACTCCAGTCCTAGTCAGCGTTCCTGCTTATGTCATATATCGGTTCATTGCCGATATATACATATGTTAGTCAGACCTTACAAATAGTTTCATTGATAGCTGTAATTGTAATACGCTAGGAAAACATACTTATTGTATATTTATCTGTGTTACGTTCATCTATCTCGATCCTGCTATTTCCTGTCTCTCCTGTCCTGTCTTTGTGAGGCACGCCATCGCCGCAACGCATTGGCTGCCTCATTCCAGTCTGTCTGGTTTTGGACGCTTGCTGTCGCTAAGTAATCGCTAGCTAGCAAGCGTTCATTCTGTCTACCTGTCCTGATCTCCTCAGTCCTGGTTTATGCGCTCAGCGCTACTTTGCGCTGAGACGTTATTACGAAAGTGTTTGTGGCTGTTCAGATCTGCACCGGCTCTGTGCACCACAATCTCCTATTGGAGTCAGTCCTCTCCTCCACTAAACTGGGGATATCCTGATCCCTTGTGCTGGTGTGTGTACCTCCTTCACGTCAGCTTATGTGTTGTATGCTGACTGTGGAGATTACACCCCCAAGCTTAACATTATGGTAGCCCCTTTACCAATCCCCATTGTGGGGGGGGTTCCCAGCAAAAATGACACTGTTTGTTATGGTTCCTGTTCCTTTAAGAAATTTGAGAAGCTCAATTCTGAAACAGAAAATGAGTTTTTTTCTGAATGTGCCAGGTTCCTGGCCAATCCTGAGCTCCAGGCTACTCCTGTTTCAACGTGGGCCCCCCAGCTAGTTTATGTTTTATTTAAGGGAAGATTGTTTCAGTGGGCCTACGATGTCTTGGATCATACCAATTTAAAAGAAAGACCACTGGAATTTCTAGCGTTTGTGATCCATAACTGGCTGCGCAAAACCGATTTGCCTAGCCCTTTTGATAAGCTCCTGGCAGCTTGTCAATCAGCTGCTCCTTCTACTGCCTACAAAAATAATCAGCAAGCAGATAATTGTTCTGATAACTTTTCTTCTGCTAAGGCAGCAGGGTCTAAAGCCAAACGTAAACGCTCCAAAAGAAAAGCGTTACAATCAGCGGAGTCGTTGCCCTTGGCGACTGCGCATCAGATCTGTAATGAGACTCCGTCAGTAGCAGATAATGAAATTCAGTCACCATTCAGGGGAGTCAAATGGACCTATGAAACTACTAATGAACTTTCATTGCTAGCCAGGGAAAATAAAAGTTCTTGTTTAAATGAATTATCTGAATATGATTATGAAGATATATTACAGAGTATTGAACAGATCAATTTATTCGTGCAGCAAGGGAAATTTGCATACACTACAGTTCAACACTTGCTACAGGTATTGGAGATCCTTAGGAATAAGAAATCGGCCAATCACCTGCTAAATAACCCAATGTATGTTTCTGCCACTAACACATTTGCAAACTATGATCAGCCGGAATGCTCAGCTGTTAAATATGCATGGGATCCTCCATTTGAGAAGGGAGAGATGGAAGCCCTGGTCTATGAATGGAAGAAAGATGCAAGTTCATTTTGTCAGTTTTACAGTGCAAAAAGTGAATTAGTATTGAATGCATGCATTAAGTCTGCCTATAACCTAATAAAAACTGGTGTGTGTGGGTATGACTTTGTGGCTCCATTGATCGATGTGTGGAGAATGATTCTGGACGAATTTTATGCGATTCAATCAGTTGATACCAGGGAAGACACACTGTCAAGTGGAGATTGTTCCACTTCCTCAGTTCCTGAGGACTCGCCTGCTTCAGCACCTTTGGCTGATTCAGCGAGTGATTCAGAGCTCCTTTTGTGTGAAATTGAAGTTCCTGTAATTCCACCCTGTACCATGGATAACTCAGTGTTACTTCCCAGTAAGACAGAAATTACTAATACTTCCTTAATCTTGCCCTGCACAAATTTCTCAGCAGAGGACCCAGAGGTCCTGCTGACTTCTGAGTCCAGCCTAGCCAGTACTCATGAGTCTTTGTTCAGTGAAACAGACACCAGAAAAATCTTGCCTGTCTCTGCAAACACTTCTGCAGAAATTACCTGTGTTAATAAAGTTCAACTCCTGTCTGATCCAGCAGATGCCAATAGATGCACTACATCAGTTTCTGAGTCCCAGCAATCCTGTCCAGAAATCTCAGAACCCCAGCATCTGAATTTTCCAATTTCACAATTGAATGGTGATTTAGATGCGCAAACATTGTGTTTTGATCTTCCTGTTTCTACACCTCACTCTAGTTTCATGAATAACTCAGAGCGTCTGCTATGTGAGTCCGAAATCGCAGAATTATTACCGTGTTCAGAAAATGTTCCAGTGAACTTGCCCTGTACCAGGAATTGTGCAGTAGATCTCTCCAATGAAACTCAGGTCACAGAATCATTATGCTGTCCAGCAGGTGCTTCCATGGTTTTGCCCTGCAGTGTGGACTGTTCGGTGATCCTGTCCAGTGAAGCTGTGGTCACAGAGTCTTATGCTTCACCTAGTACTTTGGATACTTCAAACCCTCTAGCAGAACAGTCTGAGGCACTGCTTACCTCAGTTGGTGTTGCAGTAATATTCACTTGTCTAGCAGCTGTTTTGGAATTACAGTCTGCTCTAATAAAACTTGATGAATTTCTGCCCAGCGAAGCAGAAGCCATTGAAATATTGTCCTCGTCAGCAAGTGTGTTAGATACCTTGCCCTGTACACAGTCTGATTTAACCAATGTTGTTGAGTCCCTCTCCAGTGTTGTAACAGCCGAGGAACTCCAGCCCTGTCCTCTGAATGTTTCAAAAGTCTTGCCCTGTAACATGGATAATTCTGACTCGCTGGAAAAAATAATAGAAATCTCAGAATTTCAGTCCGGGTTAATGAGTGTTTCTGAAACCCAGCCCTGTATCCTGGAAAATTCTGGTTCTCTGGCCGGTGTGGCAGAAGTTCCTGAGTCCCCTTCCTGTCCAGTGAGTTACTCAGTTTTGCCTAGTTCAGTGGGGATTGCTGCACTACTGACTTGTTTTGCAGCCCTTCATGAGCTCCAATCCAGTGTATTTGATGAGTCTCTGTCTAGTCCAGAAGAAGTTATGGGAACCCTGTCTAGTTCGGTGCATACATCAGAAGATTTGTCCTGTCTTGTAAATGCCCCTGAACATGATTTGTTAATAACTTTGCTGGAATCAGAGACATCTAAGTCTAATCCTGCATTTTTTAGTGACAATCCAGTAACTGTGAAGTCTAGTCATGATGATTTTTTTTTGCCCAGTCCTGGTTTCGGTCCTACCTTGACTGACTTTGAGGTTTGCAGTTCCTTGACATGCCCAGAAGTCTCTCTTGTGCCAGTGTGCCCAGATGTGCTTCGTATGCCAGAGTGCCCAAGTGTGTCTGTGTTGGCGTGCTCACACGCTTCCCTAGTGGAGACATGTTCTGATGTTGCCGGTTGGCCTGCATGCCCGGAGATGGTTCTGGTCCCTAAAAACCCTGATCTTGATGTTTGTCCTTGTGACCCTGACTCTAGAGTTGCCCTGGGTTCCATAGGGGTTCTTGATGGTTCTCCATGTGAACCTAAGGGGCGTTCTGACCTGTGGGGATCTCTTTGGAGCTTCCAAGTGTTCTGGGAGATCTCTGAGGAAACTTGTCCTGGTACCTTGGACTGGTTCAACGGTGGGTTTTGTGTTGGTGGGGACAGTTCCGGTGGGCATTGCAAAGGCTTTGGCGTTTTTGGACAGTCCCGAGAAGGCGGTGGGTATCGCTCAGAGAGTTTCTGGGGGCTTTTCTCTGGAAGTCGTGGTTCTGATGGGTATCACACTGAGGCTTGTGGTGCTGACGGGCATGGTTCTGTAGGTTCTGGTTCTGATGGGTCCAGTCTTGTGGGGACTGATTCTGGAATTTGGTCTTGCCGGGCTGTCCCGGTCATCATGAATTATCAGTCAGATTGTTTTGTTGGGAAGTTCAGTTTCAAAAAGCGTCTGGTATCCGCTTTTAAGGGGGGGGGGGGGTAATGTTATGATCATGTCTGCAGCGTTTATTGCTGGCTGCAGTGGTATTGTAACCCAAGCAGTTCTGATGTCATTACATGCATTTTCTTGCATAGTTTGGTTTGCACTTGAACTAGTTGCTGATTCCATCTGCAGTCATTCTGAAATTAATGACAGTTTGACATGCTCTTGTGTAAACAAACATTGTCTGCTGCAATGGAGGGGCAATCCCTTTCCTGCAGGCTGCATATCATTGTCTGCCTTTTCCTGCTATCAGCCTGTGATTAATTACCATTCACTTGTGTGGGAATCTGCAGGTCTGCTCCCATTGGATGACCTCAGTATTAAGAACTGCTTCCTGCAATGTCTCATGGGCTACCATAGTCTCAGACTCTATCTGTTACTCTGCTCGTGCCCCACCTCGTTCCTGGTCCGTGTGGACTGCGCTGACTCCTGCGAAGGGGTCAGCGAGTCCTCCTAGTTCTGCTCTTGTTCTAGAAGTTGTTACTTGCTTGTCTTGTGTCATATATTGGTTCATCGCCAATATATACGCATACTTGCGCATTTTGTTATTTTCCTTGTATCCGTGTTACGTTGATATATCAGTGTTGCTGATATATACGTACACGAACTGTTTATTTCCTGTGTTCAGTTAGTCAGTTTTCCAGCACGTTTTGGTAGTTTGCGCGTATCGTGAACACCCGTGCTGAGCTAGTTATCCTGTTCCTGGTCCTGTTTGTGGATTGCGTTCATCTCTGCGAAGGGATAACGAATCCTTCTGAATCCTGTTCTGTTACTGTTTGTGGATTGCGTTCATCTCTGCGAAGAGATAGCGAATCCTTCTGAGTCCTGTTCCCTGTATTACTCCAGTCCTAGTCAGCGTTCCTGCTTATGTCATATATCGGTTCATTGCCGATATATACATATGTTAGTCAGACCTTACAAATAGTTTCATTGATAGCTGTAATTGTAATACGCTAGGAAAACATACTTATTGTATATTTATCTGTGTTACGTTCATCTATCTCGATCCTGCTATTTCCTGTCTCTCCTGTCCTGTCTTTGTGAGGCACGCCATCGCCGCAACGCATTGGCTGCCTCATTCCAGTCTGTCTGGTTTTGGACGCTTGCTGTCGCTAAGTAATCGCTAGCTAGCAAGCGTTCATTCTGTCTACCTGTCCTGATCTCCTCAGTCCTGGTTTATGCGCTCAGCGCTACTTTGCGCTGAGACGTTATTACGAAAGTGTTTGTGGCTGTTCAGATCTGCACCGGCTCTGTGCACCACAATCTCCTATTGGAGTCAGTCCTCTCCTCCACTAAACTGGGGATATCCTGATCCCTTGTGCTGGTGTGTGTACCTCCTTCACGTCAGCTTATGTGTTGTATGCTGACTGTGGAGATTACACCCCCAAGCTTAACAGTGGTATAGTGGTGAAGTGAGCTACCTACCATGCACTCAGACCTGGGTTCAATTCCCAGCCAAGGTATGTAAGCTGGCTTTTGAAATACTACAATTCCCTGGAAGATGAGACCCTCCTTACTCCGGGAGGAGGGAGGAATACACTTCCTGATGTTGTAAAGTGGTGTAGGCCTGCAATTGAACAATCAATGAGATTTCTGACCTTAAAACACTGCTTACCGTGTTTCCCCGAAAGTAAAACCTACCCCTAAAGTAAGCCCTAGCAGATATCAAGCAGTATGCTTGAAATATAAGCCCTCCCTGAAAATAAGCCCTAGTGGCAGCGGCAGTACTGACCCGTCCCCCCCTCCCCCCGAGCCCTGTTATGTCGCCGCATTATCTCCTACTGTCCCCGCTTTCAGAAAGTCACACCCCCGTGCTTGTAGTCCGACACCCGGCGCCAATTATTCTGAACCGCAGATCAGCTGGGATCTGCGGTGAAGGCAGCTGCAGATTCAGTGTAACAGTACTTCCGTATGCAGGAAGTAAACAGAGAAGCCACTTCCTGTATACGGAGGCGCCGTTCCCAGCTGATCTGCGGTTCGGAATAATTGCCGCCGGGGGTCTGACAACAAGCACGGGGATGTGACTTTCTGAAAGCGGGGGCCAGTAGGAGGTAATGGGGGCACGGTGGAAGCGGTGGGGGGCGGGGGCTGGCGGAACTTCTTCACAAGTGGGATCTGGCTATACAGTTGGGGGGGGGGTTATCTGGCTAGCAAGGGGGTGTCTGGCCATAGACAAGAGGGGGATTTAGCTATACATTGGGGGAGGGCTGGTTATACACTAAGGGGATGGGGATCTGGCTGTACAATTAGGTGGGTCTGGCCCCCACAAAATATAAGATCTCCCCGAAAATAAGCCCTAGCACAACTTTTGAAGGAAAAAATAATATAAGACAGTGTCTTATTTTCGGGGAAACACGGTAGTAATAAATCCAGAATTTTTACTGGGACTTTTGATGTGTATTTCACTCAACCATGTCTTCCTCCAGGTATTAGACACCTTGAAACATCGTTTCTATCATTTTTCTAGTCAGCAGAAATTTTTCAAAATTCTTAAGTTCGCCTCCCCATTGAAGTCTATTGCGGTTTGCGAACCGAAAATCGGAGGTTCGCGACATCTCTAGCTACAACTATGGTATTTCCAAGATAAATTCTATACGGAAAATAAAAGCCATAATGAGCTCCCAGTGGATTCAATGTACCGTAACTTAAACTGGACAACAACCTTTTCATTTTTAAGGAGAATCGGAAGTGAAAATAAACTTATAAGATTCACTAAGCTTAACTCCTGTCTTTAATAACTCTTCTGAGCTGTTTTACAGTTATCACCATGGTGATATAATTGTGATAATTGTAAAACAGCTCAGAAGCGTTATTAAAGACAGGAGTTAAAGAGGAACTTCAGCCTAAACAAACATACTGTCATTAAGTTACATTAGTTATGTTAATTAAAATAGATAGGTAATATAATCTCTTACCCACACGGTTTTAAAAGAACAGGCAAATGTTGGATTTCATGAGGGCAGCCATCTTTTTGGTTGAAAGGAGGTGACAGGGAGCATGAGACACAGTTCCAACTGTCCTGTGTCCTGACCACCTCTCCCAGTTGCTAGGCAACATGAACAACAACATAGCAAATCCCATCGCGCTCTGCACAACATCAGGGAAAAAAGCCCGGGCTTTTTTTCTTTGATGGGTGGAGATTAGCTAAAAATGCAGCTAAAAATGATGCGTCGGTAAGAAAAACAAAGTTCTGATGCTGTGAAACTGTTAAAGAAACACCAAGCCTTTTCAGTGCTGCTGAGTAGATTTTTAGTCCGGAGGTTCACTTTAAGCTTAGTGAATTGAGGCCAATTAATTGTATGTGCAGAATGATGCAAAAAAAATCTATATAACTGAAAATAAATATATGAGACTTTCCTTTGCTTCTAATGTTCTATTAATTATCTGTAATTCATTATATCATAAGTTTTTTTCTGCTTCAGTGTCAGTTTTACTAGAAATATACACATGGAAGGAGCATGTTCCCTGCCTCCATACGCCTGCTCCTTGGTTATTGGGAGGAGGTGGTACATGGCATGTATGCTCTATATTATGAAATAGTACAGCAGCATTCTTCCAGCAAAGTAGTATTAGGTGTGTCAATTAGCACATGTGATGCGCCTCTAGACATGCAATGCTGTCAGAATGTGCAGCTAATTATACATGCAGGAAGAGGAAAGCTACTGGGCACTTAGGCAGTCTGAATTTTACACAAATCATTAAAGTGGAATGAAACCCAGCATTTCTTCTTTGCTCTAAAAGATTATTTACAGCATATAATATACTAACACATTTTTTTTTTATAGTAAAACAGCATTCAAAGGGTTAAATCACATGACTGACTTTTTCACCTGCAGGGGCAGCCCGCATCCGAACTGGTGATAACCTTATCTTGTGTTTACATTCTTCACTGGATACAATTACATAAACATTTTCTGACTGTGCAGAAACTTCTGCTAATGAGTCCTGAACTGAAACACTGCTCAGAAATCATTACTGGGTACATTACAATAGAAATACAACAGTTATGAATAAAATGCACCAGCAGCTTTCAAAGTAAATAAACTGAACTTTGGGAACTTATAATTTCTAAATGAATACTAATATTTGTGCACAACAGCAAATATGATAACTATATGGGTTATAAAAAGTAGGAAACACATTTTTATTGAATATTTTGTCCGAGTTTAAAACCACTTTAAAAAGTGCAGATTGCATGCTTTGAATAATAGTTATTTGAGCTCCCAGGACCGGCAAGCAACCTGCACAGGGACAGGAGCGGCTGACAAGCAGTAAAGTGCGCTGCTGTCAGCCGTACGTGTAAGTGAGCCCTACAAGCTCAGACACTTGAACAACACGATCCTGGCAAACAGGGAGTTTCTTCATCAGTATAATTAAATGTACTCCCTGGGATGAATGATGGAATCCAAATGGACTCAGTCCAAATGCAATAATAGGTAAAACTCACAGGGGACTCCCTGCAGAGTGCTTCACAGCTCACCAGGGATAAGCGGCATCTGTTTCACATGGATAGAGCAGGTTTATAAGCTGCTACTTAGCCCAGCCACAGCTCTTATCAGTCCATCAATCAGATTAGTTAAGGAAGGAATATACAACTAGACATTCTAATAGATTAGAGGTCTGAGTCAATGAAAACACCGAATCTAACAAACAAAAATCTATTAAAAATGATGACACCCCCCTCAAACATTGAAGAGGAAAAGCCTCTCTTTCAAAGGCTGACGGAGCTGGAGTGCAAGGGATTATGGGAAGAAGGAGTGCTGCATTAAAGAGGAGCTGAAGCGATCATAAAGTAATGAATAAAATGGCTTATTTTTTTACACTATTCATTTATAAATCATTTAGTCAGTCTTTCCCTATGGCAACATCTTTGGTCTTGTCAGGTGCATTTCTGCAGAATGTTTGTTTACTGAGAGTTCTAAAGTGAGTAGAAAATATACCTGATCTCCTAGAATGCTCTGGGAGGTAGTGATGGGAATTCCGGCTCTTCTCAGAGAATCGGCTCTTCTGAATCGGCTCCCATTAAAGAGCCGGCTCTTACGGTTCTCAATCGGCTCTTCATTAAATATCACTGGACACCACTCAGAATCGGAGTAAAAGCCCCGCCCCCGTCTCCATGACAACTCCAGACTGCTTCGCTGACTGGGGCAATCCCTCCTGCTACTGCTCTGCTCCGCCCTATACACTTCTACAAGCTGCAACTACAGGACTACATCTCCCAGCATGCCTCAGCGCCCTTTATTACATAGCAAAGCAGAGCTGTGTGGGGCGGCTGAGGCATCGGCTCTTTTAAAACTGAGAACCGGCTCTTGTCGTTCGCAGCAAAGACCCATCACTACTGGGAGGAAAATCTCGTATAGATAAGCCTTGGCTAAGCAACACTAGGAGGGTGGAGTTGCATACTAATATACAGCAATATATACTGTAGATACTAGAAGTGTTTCTGATGTTGACACTAGGAAAATTATTGTAAAAATGGGTATCCCGAATGTTTTGCTGCATTCTACTACATGTCACTGCACTCTTTAGGTACGGCATTGAGCAGTACAAAACTAATGGCAGGGATGGAGCAGTTACATTAGCTTATATCTTTGCTGAGATCTGATCTATTATCTAGTAGGGCAAGGTGGTTATTGTTGATATGAGCTAAATACTGATCAGTTACCGCCTATGCGTACACACATCCAATTTTTATTGGCCAATGGCTGGCCGATTGTAATACTTCCACATAGCATAAGAAATTACCTACACAGTCAGTTCATAGTATTCAAAATCTGCTGGTCAGTTCATACTATATGGAAGTGGTAAAAATGACAAATCATTGGCTAATCAAAATTGTCTGTGTGTATGCACCCTCAAAGAGGAAGTCCAGTGAAAATAATGTAATAAAAAAAGTGCTTTATTTTTACAATAATTATGTATAAATGATTTAGTCAGTGTTTGCCCATTGTAAAATCTTTCCTCTCCCTGATTTACATTCTGACATTTATCACATGGTGATATTTTTACTGCTAGCAGGTGATGTCAGTGGAAGGGGGTGCTGCTTGCTTTTTTTGGCAGTTGGAAACAGCTGCAAACAGCTGTTATTTCCCACAATGCAACAAGGCTCCCACAGTGTGTTGTCAGAACCATGGTCCGGACATCACACTGTGGGAGGGGTTTCACCACAATATCAGCCATACAGAGTCCCCTGATGATCGGTTTGAGAAAAGGAAAAGATTTCTCATGGGAAACGGGGTTTCAGCTACTTATTGGGATGAAGTTCAATTCTTGGTTACGGTTCCTCTTTAAAGTAGACTTGAAGGGAAAATAAAAGTCCCTGGGGGATTCTTACCTTGGGTGGGGGAAGCCTCTGGATCCTATTTATGGCAGTTCTATAAAAACCAACCACACCTTGATTTTCAATCGATACCACCAAAGAACCTATTGAAAATCAATCGAACCACAGCATTGCGCTGTTTGACCTAGAGCAACGCTATGGGCCATCGATCTAGTGCTGCCCTGAACGACCTAGATTTTCTGTCCTGTTCCGATACTTTTAAAAATCAATCAATCTGACGTTTTAAGGAATCAATTCTCATCCGATTAGAGTGATTTAAATCTGCAGGGAATCGAATGGGAAAATTGATGTGTGTGGGCACCTTAATGATTGCTTTGTACTAAATGCTTTTGTTTTCATATGTTCACAAAGAGAAGCGCAAGAAATGCATGAAAAGTAATTTTTCACCGCTCTGCTAACAGTTCCTTTAAACCAATTAGTGTGATTCAGTAATGTATCCGCTAATTAATATAGCACTTTCCACTAGAACTGTGAGATTGTTGAGTGTTAATCTGTTGTCACATCTGACTCATTTTGAAGGGTCAGGAATCTCTTAATCTAGCCTACATGTTCTATGTACAGAACATTCCATTCACAGCTCTAAAAGCATATTTACAGCTGGTATTTAAAAGTTCAGCCTTCCATCATTTTAATGCATATGACAATACATTTGCATTCATTAGGAATACAACGTTTTGTGCTCCGCAAGTCCATTCTTTTGGACAATGCAAATATTTAAAATATCTTCCTGCTGCCTCTTTTCACTCTATTTCCTGTTGGCATGATGTCATAATCTTAGTGAAGACGCTTCCCTAACTCCTCCCCCTATCCTACCACCATCATCCACATGAGACATGCAGGAGGTGGAAGAGGGCAGCAGTGAGTCTCTCCCAGTGTGCGCACATCATGTGACCCCAGCCATCTCCTCCCTTTTCTCAAAGCTTAAAGGAATACTGTAGGGGTCGGGGGAAAATGAGTTGAAGGTTCCCGGAGCTTCTAATGGTCCCCCACAGACATCCTGTGTTGGCGCAGCCACTTACCGATGCTCCGGCCCCGCCTCCGGTTCACTTCTGGAATTTCAGACTTTAAAGTCTGAAAACCACTGTGCCTGCGTTGCAGTGTCCTCACTCCCGCTGATGTCACCAGGAGCGTACTGCGCAGGCACAGACCATACTGGGACTGCGCAGTACGCCCCGGGTAAGTTCAACTCATTTTCCCCCGACCCCCCTACAGTATTCCTTTAAAGCGATTTAAAACCCTGACATAATATTCAATAAAAACATGTTTTCCTACTTTTTATATGCCATACGGTTATCATATTTGCATTTGTGTATAAGTATTATTATTCATTTAGAAGTTATAGGTTCCCAAAAGTACATTTTTTTTGCTTTGTGAGCTGACTTTGCATTTTATTAATAACTATTTTTATTCATTATGTATTGAAGGCAGACATGCTTTGACTCTGTCTGTATGGAGCTGCTTCTTCACAGTCAGAGAATGTGTCACATTCCTCACTTGATACATTTAAGTAAAAACAAGATAACATACTCTGCAACTTTGGATGCTTCCACATTTCACTGCACTGAACTTTCAAGCTCTGTGTGTAACCCTTCGAATGCTGGTCTAGAAAAAAAAATGCTGGTTGCATATAATATGCTGTAAATAATGTTTTAGAGCAATAATGAAATGCTGGGTTATATTCCACTTTAATTTGTAGTCAGTGAGTAGATTATTATCTTCCTGTTCCTTCTTAAAGGGGTTCTGTGTATCTTTTTAAAATTGAAAACTGATACTTACCTGGCGCTTCTACCAGCCCCCTGCAGCTGTCCTGTCCCGCGCCGCCCTCTACAATCCTCCATTCCCCTCCTACGGTCACAGTCCAATTATTCGTCTTACTAGACGAATGCAACTAAGCCTGCGCGGCCATGCAAGTCCTTCCTCCTGCTCGCGTATCCGGGAGCTTACTGCGCAGGCTCAGTACGACGTTTTCTCGTACTGCAGAACTGTAGTGAAAATAACATAATTATTGCAGTATGCCATCCAGATTCGTCCAGAGTGTGATCTGGAAGGCAAGCCGCCATTACAAAGATAGGCAGCGTTTCCCTGTGCAGCTCACAATTGGGGAAACGCTGAGAATCTGTCTGTAGTGGAAACAGGCCCTAAAATTGTAACCAAGGTGAACCTCGGGTTAAAGGATACCCGAAGTGACATGTGACATGATGAGATAGACATGTGTATGTACAGTGCCTAGCACACAAATGATACATTCCAACTATAAAACACTTTCCTAGCAGAAAATGGCTTCTGAGAGCAAGAAAGAGGTAAAAATGGGAATTTCTTAACAGTGAGGGTCACACTGTAGTCACTTCTTGTCTGAGTCAGGACTGAGTCAGCGACTTACATACCTGATACTTAACTCTTTCAGGCAGAGAAAGAAAAAAAGGAACACAGCATATTTATTTGTGTGCTAGGCACTGTACATACACATGTCTATGTCATCATGTCACATGTCACTTCGGGTATCCTTTAACCTCCCTGGCGGTAAGCCCGAGCTGAGCTCGGGCTATGCCGCGCAGGGGGAGATCTCAGCCCCTGGTGGGGTGATTTTTACACTGTAAATTGCTGTGCGCGCAGCCAGCACTTTGCTAGCCGCGCGCACAGCTTGATCGCCCCCCCGCCAGAGCCCTGCGCTGCCCGGACCAATGAGTTCCGGGCAGCGCTATGGGCTGGATCGGAGGTGTCTGACGTCAGGACGTCGGCTGACGTCCATGACGTCATCCCGATCGTCGCCATGGCGACAGGAGAAGCCAAACAAGGGAACGCGTTATATACGCGTTCCCCTGTTTGCTATAGATGCCGGCGACGATCGCACTAGAGGGACACATGCGCCCTCTAGTGGTGTTTCATGTAGCTACCACTCTGGTAGCTTTACATGAAACAAACAAAAAAATTTTAAAAAAAAAGGATTTTTGCCAATTTGGCAAAAAAAAATTAACCGCCAGGGAGGTTAAAAAAGACATACTTACCCGAAGAAGAGGGAAGCCTTTGGATCCTATAGAGGCTTCCCCCGCCGCCCTCCAGTCCCCCATTGCTGAGTGTGGACCACCCAAAGAAAACCGACAAAAGCTTGTCAGTAAGAAGAAAAGGCTCACTCGTGCCAGAAGAGGATCATGCCCCCGATGTTCCGGAGAGTCCCAGCCAGCAGGAGCAGAAGGGAAGAGGATGCATGGTGCTTCTACAGGATCCAGAGGCTGCCCTCTTTTTAGGTAAGTATGATTTTTTTTACTCCGAGGTTTGCGTCAGGTTCCCTTTAAAGTGAACCTGAGATGAGCCAAAAGAAAAGTTTAACCACTTCATTCCGCAGGTGTTTTCACCTTCAGGCTAGGTGCACACTTAGGAGAAACGCTAGCGTTGTGGAAAACATTGCGTTCTTGCTGCTAATGGAAGTCTATGGGCCGCAGGAAAAAAAATGCATATGCATTTTGTATGTGTGCGTTTTTAAAAACGCAGGTTTTGTTGCATAATATGCAAAAACGCATCAAAAATGCACATAATGAAAATCAATGGGTACGCAATGGTATGAGTTTTTCATGCATTTTTATATGCTTTTTTTTTATTGTTTTGTGATGCATTTCGGCTACCTGTTGTATTCCTAGTGATTAGCATAAAACGCAATTGAAAAACACATGAAAAACGCATTATGAAATGCATTTGCATTTTGTATATGCGAAACGCAATTGCATAAAAATGCAAACAAAACGCTTGAAAACGCACATGCGAGAAAATCGCAAATGCACTAAATACACAGCAAAAACGCACACACAAAAATGCACATGACAGAAACCGCGACCTGACGCTCTGTTATGTGTGCACCCAGCCTCAAGGCAGAAGCAATTTTCCCTGTCAGCGCTTCTCCCATTCATTCACCAATAACTTCATCACTACTCATCTATATCTTGGTTTTTTGGGCACAAATTAAGCTTTTTGTGAGCGATACTTGTTTTCAGTAATTACTTTATTTTCTATGCATTTTATAGGCAAATACACACACAAAAATGCAATGCTACTATAAATAAAACCCACGCATTTTATTTGCCCATCAGTCCCGGCTATCACAACATTGGAGCTAGTCTACTTTAGGGGACCCAGCGCAAATCCCCATAGACAATTGGAACTGAGCTGAAAACGGAAAGAATTTCCGCTTTCAGCTTGTTTTAAACCCCACAAGTTATATATGTATGGAAAGCTAAGATTCTCCTCTAACGAATTCTGGCACTTTCGGTTAGAAAAACCTTAAACTCACCGTGCAGGAAGCGCCGAAAGTCCGCAATCGTGGCTCCGTCGGCCATTTTAGCTGTCTGCTGCTGCTGTTTATCTCCCTCCTCATTGGAGGGATTGTTAGCTGGGGGCGTGCCAGGAAGAAAAAGTGAACTCCACACGCCACCCAGTGGCTGAGTGATAAAACATAAGTTGCTCTGAACTTGGGCATGGGAATAATAATGTATTATAATACATTAATACATTATTATTAAAATAATGTTATTTATACGCACACCTGCTTTAGTGGAGTCACTGTCCCCTTGCCCGCTCGCTTCGCTCGCTGGGCTACGGGCTCGGTCCTCGCTTCGCTCGGACAACTTTTTATTCCTACTCTATGTCCACATGGATAGTGGAGATTGCACGCACATCTGCTTTAGTGGAGTCACTGTCCCCTTGCCCGCTCGCTTCGCTCGCTGGGCTGCGGGCTCGGTCCTCGCTTCGCTCGGACAACTTTTTATTCCTACTCTATGTCCACATGGATAGTGGAGATTGCACGCACACCTGCTTTAGTGGAGTCACTGTCCCCTTGCCCGCTCGCTTCGCTCGCTGGGCTACGGGCTCGGTCCTCGCTTCGCTCGGACAACTTTTTATTCCTACTCTATGTCCACATGGATAGTGGAGATTGCACGCACACCTTAATTATTTTCATTATTTTTTTTATTATTTCATTAAATGCATTTCTTGTATTTTTGCAAGTTTAAAATTACAATGACAGTTTTCAATACAAGAATTACTTGTATTCCACAGCCACTAGGTGGCGTGTGGAGTTCACTTTTTCTTCCTGGCACGCCCCCAGCTAACAATCCCTCCAATTAGGAGGGAGACAAACAGCAGCAGCAGCAGAGCTAAGATGGCCGACGGAGCCACGATTGCGGACTTTCGGCGCTTCCTGCACGGTGAGTTTAAGGTTTTTCTCACCGAAAGTGCCAGAATTCGTTAGAGGAGAATCTTAGCTTTCCATACATATATAACTTGTGGGGTTTTAAACTAGCTGAAAGCGGAAATTCGTTCCGTTTTCAGCACAGTTTCCAATTGTCTATGGGGATTTGCGCTGGGTCCCCTAAAGTAGACTAGCGCCACAACATTTAGATTATGTTCCTAGTACAATGTATGGCGTCAATATAATATGTGGAAATAAAGGTGTATTTTTTTTGTTTCGTTTTTATTTTTTGTGTCCCATCAGTTGGCAAGCTTATCTCCTCCCTGGGCTTCAATTACCACCTTTATGCAGATGACACTCAGATTTACCTCCATACCCCCCATCTCTCATCCACCACCATAAACAAGGTCTCCTCGTGTCTCTCAGCAATTTCCTCCTGGATGTCAGCTAGGTTCCTAAAGCTTAACCTAGACAAAACTGAGCTCCTGATCTTTCCACCCCATGCTGCTGCACCCCTGCTCCACCTCACAATCGACAACACAACCATTCTCCCTACCTCCCAGGCCCGCTGTCTGGGTGTCACCTTGGACTCTGACCTCTCCTTCATCCCACACATCCAAAACATCACCAGAGCCTGCAATTTCCACCTCCGTAATATCTCCAAGATCCGCCCCTTCTTAACTACGGACACGACCAAACTGCTCATCCATGCCCTCATCATCTCCCGCCTTGATTACTGTAACTCCCTCCTTTCTGGCCTCCCCCTGAAACGCACTGCCCCCCTTCAATCAGTGATGAACGCGGCTGCAAGACTCATCCATTCTTCGCACCGCTCTGCATCCACATCTCCCCTTTGTGAATCCCTGCACTGGCTCCCTATCCGTTTCAGGATAAGTTTTAAGATTCTATGCCTGGCGTATAAATCTGTGCACAAAACCTGCCCTACCTACATCTCGGAGCTTGTTCACAAGTATACACCAGGTCGCCCCCCTCCGTTCCTCCAACGACCTTCGCCTCACCACCCCACGCATTTCACACTCCCATGCCCGCCTGCAGGATTTCTCCAGAGCTGCCCCCACCCTCTGGAATGCCCTTCCACCACCCATCAGACTTGCTCCCTCTTTCAACACATTCAAGCAAGCCCTCAAAAGCCACCTCTTTATGATGGCCTCCCCGCCTCCTACCACACAGTAACTCTCTAAGGAATATTTAACAGCCCCCCTAGTGTTTCCACCCCTCCCTTTAGATTGTAAGCCTCTGGCAGGGTCCTCCACTGCCTAGTGTAATCTACAGGATCATGTACTCCTGTCCTATGACAGCCTGTACTTGTATTACTGGGCCTACCTAACCAGCCCATATTGCATGATCATGTATTTTGTACAATTTGTATGTATAACTTTGTTCTATGTGTATAACCCTATGTATGTCATCATCTATATATATAATAGAGTAAGTGCCTCAACCTTCAAGCAAGAAGAAGAAGTAGTGCCCTACCCCCAGGGCCGGTCCAAGCAAGAAGAAGGGGATGGTCCAAGCAAGAAGAAGAAGTAGTGTCATATCAAACCAAGGGCAAAGAGGGGTAATGTGCATATTCAGTAGCAGTGCATTGTGGGTAACCACAAATGTTTACTTATAGCTGAATTGTTGCAGATTTGCTTCTGTTTTAAGAAGGAAAAATCACACCAAGCTTTGCTTTTTTTAGTAGGAGGGCTTTTTGGTCTCTTTTATCCCCCTATACATTCCGGGTGGTTTGGGTCACCCTGAGCTGCTTGGTTTCTCTGTTGTACTGGTCCAAGTCAAATCTCACACAGCTATATCAATCCTTGCCATGTACAGATGAGGACCAAAAGTCTGAAACAGGCTGTCACATGTGGGTTTGATATGGCTGTGTAAAATTTAAAGCTATAGGCTTGCTATACATAGGGATGCTCATTCGGATTCCGCGGAAATGCAATTTCCGAAATTCCGATCGGAAATTGCATTTCTGCATCGGAATGCGGAAATCTGTAATGCAAGTGCGTTAGGCGGTTTTCCGCCGGAAAACGCAGAAATTTCCGCCGGAAATCGTGGAAATTCCGCCCGACTTTAACATCGATTTTCTCAAAAACTATAAGGTCTTTTTGAAAACTTTTTTTTTGCATCTTGTTCAGGAGATCCTGTTTAATTAACCCTGAAAATTTGGTGTTTCTAGGACTTACGGGGGCTTTGCTATTAACCACTAAAGTCGTCTGATTTTTACTGTAATGTAAAATGCAGAAAATCTGCATCTGCCTATTTTCTGCATTTACATTACAGTAAAAATCCGCCAAATTTAGCGGTCAATAGCAAAGCCCTCATAAGTCCTAGAAACACCAAATTTACAGGGTTTATTAAAAAGAATCTCCCGAACAAGATGCAAAAAAAGTTTTCAAAAAGACCTTATAGTTTTGAGAAAATCGATGTTAAAGTCGGGCGGAATTTCCGCGATTTCCAGCAGAAATTCCGCATTGGAATGCGGAAATTGCTAGCGGAAAGCGGAATCGGTATTTGGCAATGGCGGAATGCGGATTTACCGCGGAATCGGAAATTGCCATTTCCGACCATCCCTGGCTATACACCAGTGGTTCTGGATGCTTGCTTGGCTTACTAAGGGTGAAAAGGAATTATTTGCATATTTAGTAGCAATGCATTGTGGGTAACCACAAATGTTCACTTATAGCTGAAATATTGCATATGTCCTTCTGTTTTAGGAAGGCAAATTACACCAAGCTTTGCTTTTTTTTTTAGTAGGAATCCTTTTTGGTACCTTTTATCCCCCTATATACATTCCGAGTGGTTTGGGTCACCCTGAGCTGCTTGGTTACTCTGTTGTACTGGTCCAAGCCCTATCTCATACAGCCGTATCAATCCCTGCCATGTACTGATGAGGACCAAAAGTCTGAAACAGGCTGTCTACATGTGGGTTGATATGATTGCGTAAAATTTAAAGCTATATGCTTGCTATACACCAGCGGCTCTAGATGCTTGCTTGGCTTACCAAGGGGGAAAAGGGGTAATTTACATATTTAGTAACAGTGCATTGTGGGTAACCACAAATGTTCACTTATAGCTGAATTATTGCATATTTCCTTCTGTTTTAGGAAGGTAAATTACACCAAGCTTTGCTTTTTTTAGTAGGAGATCTTTTTGGTACCTTTTATCTCCCTATACATTCCGAGTGGTTTGGGTCACCCTGAGCTGCTTGGTTACTCTGTTGTACTGGTCCAAGCCCTATCTCATACAGCCGTATCAATCCCTGCCATGTATTGATGAGGACCAAAAGTCTGAAACAGGCTGTCTACATGTGGGTTTGATATGACTGTGTAAAATTTAAAGCTATATGCTTGCTATACACCAGCAGCTCTGGATGCTTGCTTGGCTTACCAAGGAGAAAAAGGGGTAATTTGCAAATTTAGCAGCCGTGCATTGTGGGTAACCACACATGTTCACTTATAGCTGAATTATTGCAGATGTCATTCTGTTTTAAAAGGCAAATTACACCAATACAGTGTGCGGCATTGCAGGAAGTGACAACAGTGGAACGCACGATGGAACACGGAAGAGGTGAGTCATCCCCGCCCGCTGCCTCTTACTAATTGTGGTGGCTGCTACTGTGCTTAAGCAGGAGGGGGAACGCACATGGGGGACCCAGGTGAGGGGGGGGGGGTTCCTGCTGAGCTTAAGCTGGAGGGGGAGGGGTTCCTGCTGAGCTTAAGCTGGAGGTAGAGCACACATGGGGGACAAAGGTGAGGGGGGGGGTTCCTGCTGAGCTTAAGCTGGAGGTAGAGCACACATGGGGGACCCAGTTGAGGGGGGGTCCAACCCCCCTTCTTGCCGCTGTGCCCAATACCCCCTTCCTGCCCTCTACCCTCTTATGCAGCGTATGCTACGCCGCGGGTCGGCTAGTTGTATATATTTATTGTCCAGCGCTGCGTAATATGTTGGCGCTTTATAAATACAATAAATAATAATAATAATAATCAGTTGTAAGTCCTTATGAACAGTAATATACCCTCATGACATACATATTAAAAAATAGCTGACTCCCTAAGGCAACTAGTTATGGATTTTTCTTTTTACTTTTTTTTTTCAATCTATTTGCTTGGTAACTGGGGTGGGGGGCTTTAGAAGCGATTTCATTATATTAATTTTTTTAATAAAAAAAATCTGTAGTGCGTAATTAAAATTTACATTTACCAGGAAGAGTTTTTAGTCTTTTTCTTTTTTTTTTTACTTTCATTTTTGTTCTTACTTATGAATGGGCATGGTCCCTGATTGGGGTCATGTTCATTTATTACAGGCACTGGGATTGGTTCAGGGAAGCCTTGTTTCCCTTCCCCAACCGCCAACACAGAAACACCGCCGCTCATAGTAGCGGTCATGCATGCAAACTGGACGAGAATACTCGTCCAGTTTGTCTTTAGTGGTGCCTATCTGGACAAGCATACTCATCCAGATAGTCTTAAGTGGTTAATTCATACCTGGGGCTTCCTCTAGCCCCCTTCAGGCTGAGGTCTCTCATCGTCTTCCTCCGCCACTGCTACCAGTTCGAGTTATTTCTCAAGTCGGGGCATACTGCGCATGCGCGACCCAGCTACGCACGCCCCATTGTGCTCCTGTTGCTAGGAGAGTACTGTACCTGCATGATACAGACAGTGCCTGCGCTGAGTGGTGCCATGGAGCTATAGTGGAGGATCCAGTGAGCAAAGCAGGACGGGAGGGACCAATCAGCATGAAGGGGGTTGGAGGTGGAGGAAGCTCCGGGTAATTTTTCTTTTGGCTCATCTCAGAAACCCTTTAAATGACAGAATATACTATAAATACTTACCCTTCAGTACTGCAACTGTGCATAGATTCTCCAGCAAAAGCAGTGACTGCCATTCAGACTGGATCTTATGATTAGCACCACAAATAATTATCAGCACGCCAAAATGTCACAGTTAAAAAAAAATAAATGCTGAGATCACAGGAGCTATTTATGCATTCACAACTGTCTGTCTTCAAACCAAAATAGAAACATTATTTATAATAGCATTAAATAACAAAAATACTCCTGTCAACGCATTTAGAGGTAGAGTTTCACTTTAACTTGTTTGCACTTTCTTTGCGTCATTCCCACCCTAGTCATTATTTTCCATTACGCATTTCATAACCAGCCAGTCCTGCGAGTCAATACAGCGGTAAACAAGCGGTGTCATCAGCTGTATGTCACTGCCATTAACATGCTAATGACAGCTCAGCTATAAATGACTAACACACCGGCAGAAGTGGAGATTCTATAGAAATGTATTCTTCATTAAAAAAAAAGTAAAACTCCCATAATGGCTTCCTAAGTGCTCCTCTGCTGACCCATCCTTTCCATACGTTCCTTTTTTAGCAGAAATAGCTGTGCATTTATTTTAGCTGAGACAGATGTGTCTTATAAATTATGCATAAAGAAAATCAGTGGTATCTCGTTTTAACGTGCACTCTTTGAATAATTTCATGTTTCAAGTAGTGAATTCGTATGCGTAAGTTGTTGCAAAAAAAAAAAAAAATAAAGCAACAAAACACATCGCTGCTATAAAACGAAGGCTTCTCTGTGAATCATAATTATAAAAATGATGGCATACAGGGATGTATTTCTAAAGTGTATTCTGTGCCATAGGATACCCCCCGGGCCATGCAAGGCAGCCGCAGTAAGAAAAGCACTAGTTGGAAGTGGTGTTGCTCGGATATCCCTTTTTAAAATCCGAATTTATTCGGATCCAGGTACCCAGATATCCGGATCCGAATCGGATATCTGAATCCGAACGTTTCAAAATCCGAATAGAATCGGATATCCGAACCCAGTATCCGGGAAATCCGAATAGATTCGGATATCGGGATAGAAAACCGGAAGTGGCCTGTAAATGGCTTAAATTGCTTCCAAAACTCTCTCTCTCTCTCTCTCTCTCTCTCTCTCTCTCTCTCTCTCTCCCCACCCTCTCTCTCTCTCTCTCTCCCCCCCTCTCTCTCTCTCTCTCTCCCCCCTCTCTCTCTTTCTCCCTCTCTCCCCCCCCCCCCCCCCTCTCTCTCTCTCTCTCTAACTCTCCATCTCTCTCTCTCTCTCTCTCTCTCTCTCTCTCTCTCTCGGACTGAAGGCCTCTACTCAGTTAGTTAGTCAGGATATCCTGACTAACTATCCGCCCAGATTTTAGATTTGACATGGAAATCAGAGTTTGCTCGGATAGTGCAATTCGGATTTGTAAAGATATCCAGAATCCGATTCAGAGTTCGGATAGTGGAAAAAGTTCGGATTATCTGGGTAGTTCGGATACCCGAATATTGGATGAGCATCACTGGTTGGAAGCACCCTATTTTAATAAAATAGTTAGTTTAATAGTTTAATAAAGTAGTTTAAAGAGGAAAGGCAGTATTGGGTTCACCTCTCCTGAAGATGGCAACCAGTATTGACTGGAAAAAAAAGGATTTTATTTAAGCACTCTAAAATGGATAACGAGTTTCACTGGGTTTTACCCGCATCTTCAGGTCAGTCAGAGAACAGTGCCTCATAACTTTTCTAACAAGCCTGAGTGCCTTAAACCCATCTTTGTGAGTATAAAAGCATTGAACCCTCCATTCTCTCGTAAGAGCCTTCAGATGCTGCATTCAGGTCAGCCAGGTCAGCAGCAGAAGATCATACAGTCTCTCTGCTGCCATTCACCAGTTGCCTATCACATGACCAATGCAAGTCACATGATCAGGAGCTGGACATAGGGCAGCAGAGAGTGCTCATGCTGTGATGCACGGAGATCTGTGGTGCCGGACGCAGGTAAATATAATGCTCCCTGCGCTACTCTGCATGCAGATAGGAGGAGGAGAGGCCCCCAAAGGCCCCAGACCCCCCCGCCTGTAATCGCGGGGGTTGCAGGGGCTATTGTTAAGCCTATAGGCCCAGATGCAATCACCACCTGTGTATTGCTGAATCTACATTCCTACCTGCACCTCCGGATAGCACAATCTCTTCACACCGCTTGGTTAACCTTTGCAAAAGACGCGACTCAATACAATTGCTGTAATCAGCCCTTGACTATAAACGTATTCTTATCCTTCTCTGATATTACAGTATTAATGTTTTACCGATAATGCCGCGAATGTGCAAGGCCAAGAAATAACGTGCCTGGAATGGTACAGCGAGGGTGGCCTTATCTGTAGGGTATAAAAATTACAGCTCGGATATTCATAGGATTTATTGTAATATGAAGATTGCTAATGGGTGCTATTTTTTATTCCGCGATATAATTATATTCCTAATACAAACCTTTCTTATAAATATTTTGGGAAGATGATTGAAAGCCATAAGATGCTAGCTAGGGGGATCTTTTTTTTCACTCTCCTCTTACTAACAAAATTGTAATTAAATCAGATGCAATTTAACAAGTGTTCAAGGGCTCTTCTTGCAATTTCCCATGATTTCATTAAGATATTGCGCAGAGATGAATAGTACTTTTACTGGTAGAAGGAATTTAATCATTTAATTTCAACATATAAAAAAGAAGCGGGTTTTATTGGTTTCAGTTTAATTCTGGGGATATTTTGTCGGCTTGCCGGCTCAGTGATACATCTGCTGGTTTAAAGAGACTCTGTAACAACATTTTAGCCTTATTTCTTCTATCCTATAAGTTCCTATACCTGTTATAATGTGCTCTGTATTACTGCAGCCTTTTCTAGTTGCACTGTCTCTGTAATATATCTAATCTTCTTTTCTTTGTCAAACTTTGACGACCCAGAGAGGAATGTGCTGCATCTGCTGTGATAGGGAGAAGTTATGCACGCCCCCTGCACGTCCCCTCCAGGCTCTTTGTGCTTTGTTTATTAGTCACAGACAGCTCTCAATTTCATTTTGTCTGAGGGGGAAGGGAGCTTCTCATGCTGAGAAACTGAGAATCCCTGACTGGAGTTCACTATGTAATAAAAACTTGTAGTATACTGTAACATGATATATATATATATATATATATATATATATATATATATATATATATATACATATATATATATATATATATATATATATCTACATAAACATCACTTCCTGGTTAGCGGCCATGTTTTTTGTTTGTAAACACTGCCCAAAACTGGCGATTAAAAGCCAGGATCACAGCGGGGAGCGGCGGAAATGGCAAAGAATGCTTCTTCCGTGCATGCCACCGCAGACTCCTCGCTCTAGCGGCTGACGTCACTTTCGGAAGTGAAGTCACTTCCGGAAGTGACGTCAGCCGCTAGAGCGAGAAGTCTGCGATGGAACGCACGGAAGAAGGTATGTATCTGCCCGCCGCTGCCCACTGCCCACACTGTATCTAGCTGGAGGGGAGCGCAGAGGGGAGAGTCCGAGGTGAGGGAGAGGGGGAAGCTTCCCCTCTACCCGCCGACTGTGGCCAAGGCTTTCCCCTCATGCTGCCACCCCTCCAGCCCCCACAAAACGCCCCCCCCCCCCCCCCGTGGTAGCATGGGCTGCAGGGCCTATTGTTACGCCACTGAGTCCATCTCTTCATGGGGGAGTTTCATAATTTTTTTTATTCCATACAAAATCACTCCTTAGATCTCTATAAAGGTTGCCAACCAGCCTCCCTATCCAGTTGCACACTATTTTGGTAGTGGGACTGAGCAACTGCCATTCTGTAAGTTGTGTTGAAAATAATGAATACGCTGAGTACCCCCCATGAAAAGGTGGACTAGTCCAAAACCTGTCTGATTTTTACAACCTATTGTAAAAAGCAATGTCTCACTAGAGATACGCCTCATTGTATCTGCATAGGCAGGATGCTGCTGCCAATTTTCAGTGCTGAAAATGCAAACAGTTTTGCATTTTATACATAGAGATGTGGCGAACGGTTCCCGAACCGTTCACCGGCGAACATCTCTAAATCCATGGGCCTCTTACTACTTCCGTGTCGCAATGACCCGGAGTAGTACGCCTGCGCTGCCCGGCGGAGCGCGTCCTAGATCGCGCTCCCGTTGCCGGGCACTCTCTGCGCATGTGCGTGACGTCACTGACATCACGCACATGCGCAGAGAGTGCCCGGCAACGGGAGCGCGATCTAGGACGCGCTCCGCCGGGCAGCGCAGGGCGTACTACTCCGGGTCATTGCGACCCGGAAGTAGTAAGAGGCCCAGAGAGGTTCGCCAGGCGAACTGTTCGGCCCAACACTATTTATACATAGACCCCTCTGAGTCACAAGCCTGCTATAATAATGAAGAAATTGAGTTGTTGGAACACTTTTACATTCCCATACCTCCCAACTTTTTGAGATAAGAAAGAGGGACACTTTATGACACACCCCTGCCACACCTCTAACCACACCCTCACCACACACCCTGCCATGCATATCACAAAGAATTCATAATCAAAAGATGTCGTTTTATCATACAAACCACAATAGTCCTCTACATCATCATTAGTTTTTCATCATTTTAACATATGAAATCTATCAATTTAATTGATGGGAGTACAGTTTAGAGCCAGTTAAAGAGAAATCGTGACCAAATTTCCTGCCTGTGAACCTTGTTGCATTGTGGGAAATAGCTGTTTACAACTGTTTCCAACTGCCAAAAAAGCAAGCAGCAGCTACATCACCTGCCAGCAGTAAAAATGTCACCATGTGATAAATGTCAGAATGTAAATCAGGGATTAAAAATATTTTATGATGGGCAATCACTGACTAAATCATTTATACATAATTATTGTAAAAAGTAAGCACTTTTTTATTACATTATTTTCAATGGAGTTACTTTTTAAACACATTTTTCAATAGAAAAATACATATTTTACCAGATTTGTATGTGAGTCCAGAAAGAGGGACAAATGAAGAAGAAAGCGGGACAGAGGGACTGGGTTCCCAAAGAGGGACTGTCCCTCCAAAAGAGGGACACTTGGGAGCTATGCATTACTCTAGGTCAGTGACTCCAAGCCAGAAATGGATTTAAATGAAATGAGGCCCTAGGCAAGATAGCATTTTACACCCACCGCTGATGAGCACCTGGATTTTTTAGTAAGATTTGGTGGGAGCTACATTCACCGGGCCCCTAGACTCTCTTCAGGCCCTAGGCAACTGCCTAGGATTACTTTGTGGATGATCCAGCTCTGCTCCAAGCATTACAAGGAAGAGAATCAGCACAACAGCTGGGCGAGCAGCATTCATGAGGTTAGGTGCACACAGAACATAACCGAAAAGTGCGCGGTTTATGCAATGTGAATTTGTGCGTTTGTTTTTTGGGGGTGTTTTCATGCGTTTTATGCAAATCAACAAGGAAATAAAGAGGAACCAGAAATACATCATCAAAATTTACATACCCAAAAAAAAAAAGCAGAAAAAAAACGCAGCAAAACGCAATACCTCTGCGTTCCCATTGACTTTCATTAGGTGCGTTTTACCTACGTTTTGGAAATTATGCAACAAAGCCAGCATTTTAAAAACGCATACTGTAAATAGCAAGTGTCTGTGTTCTTTTCTGCGGCCCATTGAGTAACATTACATGCGTTAACGCAGCGTTTTACGCAACGCTTGCGATTCTGCTAAGTGTGCACCCAGCCTAAAAGGCATTCTGTAGTGCCTTCTAACATTCCTCTCACCTCAGCTTACGGCACATTCGCCCTGGAAGGGGTGATAAATGCGTATCCTGACCGGCGTTTAGCACGTGACGCTCGCCACTGACTGACACTATGACAGGCTCTGACTGCTATTTACAGGTGCTGGCTGGCATCAACAAGAGATTTCATGAGACGCTGATCGGAGCACAAAGACTGTGACTGGAGCTTGCTAGTATTTTTTACTGGCATTTTCTATTAACTCTAACGCAGGTCAGATCTCCAGCAAGGGCCCCGAAAATGCCCTGGGCAGGATTCTTATCTAGTCAGCACACAGCTTGCAGTATAAACCGACCTCATCATGGTCAGTGGGGTATTCGATGTCTGAGCATTTTGTTAGAGCTGTAAATTATCACTTAATGAGGAACGCCAGTGAAAATAATGTGATAAAAAAAAGTGCTTAATTTTTACAATAATTATGTATAAATGATTTAGTTAGTGTTTGCCCATTGTAAAATCTTTTAAATCCCTGATTTACATTCTGACATTTATTACATGATGACATTTTTACTGTTGGCAGGTGATGTAGCTGCTGCATGCTTTTTTGGCACTTGGAAACAGCTGTAAACAGCTATTTCCCACAATGCAACAAGGTTCACAGACAGGAAACTGCCAGGAGTACCACGGTCCTCTGAATTTCTTGTGGGAGGGGTTTCACCACAATATCAGTCATACAGCGCTCCCTGATGGTCTGTTTGTGAAAAGGAATAGATTTCTCATGTAAAAGGGGGTATCAGCTACTGATTGGGATAAAGTTCAATTCTTGGTCGGAGTTTTTTTTTAATCCCAGGAAGACTTTTGAACTAGCCTTCCTTCAGTGGGTTAAGGTACCCGTACACTATACAATGATTTAGCTCCATTAAACAATTCAACAAAAAGTTATAATTGGGCAAAAATTGTGGTAAGTCGTGTCGCCACGGATGTCAGTCACACGAGTGACCTGCAGACATTTCTACTGCAGAGAAAGACCATATTTTGGAGACACCAGGACCCTTTATCAAGGCAGTGAGCGGAAAGTTGACATGTCTGTCCATTCTCTGACTTGATCGAGAGGTTCTGGTGACCTCTAAGTGTTTTCTGCAGTGGGTAGGGCCAGATTTACCAAAAGGAACTGTATGCACTTCCCTACAGGCGCCTGATGATGAAGGCTTTTCACTCCCCATCCCCCAGTGTCTCCCTCCCTCCTTCCCTATGTTGAGTCCTGATGAGAGTATAGATGAGATGGTACTCAACCTGCTCTTGGCATTCCACTGACCAGATCTCCCTTTAGTCAGGGCATCTCTAGCTACTTAAAACTGAGGTGTCGTTAGCTACCTAATACTTTGGGGCACCTCTAGCTACTTAATGTTGAAGGTACTCCTGGATACCTTATACTTTGGGGCACCTCTAGCTACTTAATATTGAGATTACTTCTGGCTACCTTATATTTGGGGACACTTCTAGCTACTTAATATTGAGGGTACTCCTGGAAACCTAATACTTGGGAAACCTCTAGCTACTTAATACAGAGGTTCCGCTAGCTACCTTATACTTGTGGGGCACCTCTAGCTACTTAATATTGAGGGTACTTCTAGCTAGCCTAATACTTATGGGCACCTCTAGCTACTTAATATTGAGGGTACTTGGGGGCAGTAACCAGTGGTGGCGCCAGGGGGGTGCTTTGGGTGCTGAAGCACCCCCTAAAATTCTCCAAGCACACCCAAAGCACCCCCAAAGCACCCCCCAGCCGTGAATGGACTTTCGGCATCTAATAGACGCCGTGTCAGTTCACTGACAGCAACAGCCCGCAGCTCCGACAGCGGCAGAGCAGGGCTATGGTAAAATGGCGTCCGAAGCCCTGCTCTGGAGACTTTGAGTCTGTAGCGCAGGGCTTCAGGCGCCATTTTCCCGTAGCCCTGCTCAGCGCAGGAGTTTCAGACAGTTGCCGGCTGTACTCTGCAGACGATCGTGGGAGCTGCGTGCCGGAGGTGTTCTGCAGTGCTGCAGGTGAGTAAATGTTTTTTATTTTTATTTATATTAGCAGCAGGTGTATGTTCTGGCCAGGTCTGCCACAAGGTTGCACGTATTTTCTGGTCAAATCTTCCACATGATTGCATGTATTTTCTGGTCAAATCTGCCGACATGATTGCATGTATTTTCTGGTCAAATCTTCCACATGATTGCACGTATTTTCTGGTCAAATCTTCCACATTATTGCACGTATTTTCTGGGCAAATCTGCTGACACGATTGCATGTATTTTCTGGACAAATCTGCTACATGATTGCACGTATTTTCTGGTCAAATCTGCTACATGATTGCATGTATTTTCTGCGCAAATCTGCTGACATGATTCCACGTATTTTCTGGGAAAATCTGCCGACATGATTGCACATATTTTCTGGGCAAATCTCCCGACATGATTGCACGTATTTTCTGGGCAAATCTGCTACATGATTGCACGTTTTTTCTGGTCAAATCTGCTACATGATTGCACGTATTTTCTGGGCAAATCTGCCGACATGATTGCATGTATTTTCCTGTCAAATCTGCCGACATGATTGCATGTATTTTCTGGTCAAATCTGCCACATGATTCAACGTATTTTCCTGTCAAATCTGCCACATTATTGCATGTATTTTCTGGGCAAATCTGCCGACATGATTGCACGTATTTTTTTGCCAAATCTGCCGACATGATTGAACCTGTTTTCTGGTCAAATCTGCCACATGATTAAATGCAGGGATGAGCAGAAACTACGCCAGTGCGAATTTACGCATCGTAGTTCGCATCTACGCATCAAAGTTTCAAAACTACGCATACGATTTTACGCATAGCGAAATACCGTTACGCGTAGTTTTCACCCCCTACGCGTAGTTCACATGTGTATTGCAAAGTAAACTACGAATGCGTTATTCGCGTCTATTTTTTCCACATACGATTGCATGCTTACAAAATTACGCATTGGAAAGGGGAATGTATGCCAAGAAGAGTTCCTGGTACAAGCATTTGCAAGGAATTATCAGGGTCATCAGCTACTCCAGCACCTGCATAGCACCCTCCCAAAAAAAATCCTGGAGCCGCCACTGCCTGTTGCTAATTACGGTAATATTGATAAAACTTCTGGCTACCTAGTGCTTAAAAGCACCTGTGGCTACCTATGACGAGCAAGGGACATAAGAGAGAAGTGACAGCTGAGCAGCCAGCACACTTGTTGTGTGGTGTGGTTCAGTGGTGGTTTGTAGGTTCATGGAGGGAGAAGTCTAAGGCCACATACAGACATCAGACCATAGTCTTTGGAAAATGAAAGATCACAGACCAATCTTACCACCCTTCCTGTAGTATAAGAGCCATACTCTACACAGTCTTTTCTATGGAGCTGAACTCCACATCAGAAAAAAATCCTTGCAAGATGCTGCACACACAGATGCTGTACAGACACAAAAGATCAGTATCTGCAAAAGATCTGTTCCTGCCAAAAATCCATTCCTGCAAATTGCAATGATAGTCTATGAGATCTGCAGATCATCATACACACATGATTTAACTGACATTCATCTGCAGATCTGCAGATCTGAAAATCCATCCTGGTGGATCTGATCTGCAGATGAATGTCAGTTAAATCATGTGTGTATGATGATCTGCAGATCTCATAGACTATCATTGCAATTTGCAGGAATGGATTTTTGGCAGGGACAGATCTTTTGCAGATACTGATCTTTTGTGTCTGTACAGCATCTGTGTGTGCAGCATCTTGCAATGATTTTTTTCTGATGTGGAGTTCAGCTCCATAGAAAAGACTGTGTAGAGTATGGCTCTTATACTACAGGAAGGGTGGTAAGATTGGTCTGTGATCTTTCATTTTCCAAAGACTATGGTCTGATGTCTGTATGTGGCCTAAGGTGCCAGGACATCTGTGCCTACAGGCTCATGTTAGGTAAACCTGGGCCTGGCAAAGGGCTAAAACTTTAGAATTACTTCTAAAAACTTTGCCATCTAATAATACGAACAAAAATAACCTGCTTGTCTGAGCTGTGCAGCCGGTTCGAGACAATGAATATTGCTGAACATCTGCTTTCTCTGTAACCAGGCACAAACCCGTAAACCAAATAATAAATACAGAAATAATAGTCAGCTAAGGTCAATGAAATCCAGACGTGTGAAAGCTAAATAAGGCTTTTCATCTAATGTTTCATTTATTGGCTTTTGTGAAACGCAAGCGTAATCCTCCACTTTACACGCAGACCTATTCATGTTGTTTTTTTTTTTCATATTTCTAGATGCTGAAACAAGAACAATGTCGCCATACAGCTCCTGCCTCGCTGTTGCTCTTAAACTGGACGTGTTGTACTCATTGACAACCAACGTCAATGCTAAGTTCCCCAACAAAGTGCTGGAGACACAAAGGGCTAATACATGGATTCAAAGGTCACCACCAATCCCGGCAAAATTAAACTCTAATTTCTAAAAGGGCCGGGGGTTTATTTTCATGCCCCTTTTCATAGAATTTAAACAATTTTCAGCTACAGCAAGAGATGGAAGGAGGTGTTCAGGACACGGAAAACTAATTAGGGAGCTTTAGTTCTGCTAAGTGCTTCTGTCCTAATGTAAATTCGGCAAGCAAGAAACATTCAAAATCAAAGTTTACTGATTGTTTTTTGCAGCTGCCGGTAAGAACTAGGTACAGCCCTGTGTGTAGGGGTGCCAAAGGGTGGAATGGGGACATTCTACGGCATGGGGGGGGGGGGGGGGGCAGGGATGGATTTACATCACAGGAGGCACAGATGTCCTGGCACCCAAGACTTCACCCTCCATGAGGCTGGCCCAGCTGTCACTTTTCCCTTACTTCCCTTGCCATTCATAGGTAGCTGCAGGTGCCCCTTAACATTGGGCAGCCAGAAGTACCATCAATATTCAGTAGCTAGAGGTGCCCCCAAGAATAAGGTAGCTATAGGAACCTCGGTATTAAGTAGCTAGTGGTGGTGCCCCTGACTGAAGGGAGATCTCATCAGTTAACTCTCGTTTACACTCTGTTTAGGGCTCTGCATAGGGAAGGAGGGAGGCATTAGGGGAGGGGAGTGTGCCGCCTTTCTATTATCAGGCGCCTGTAGGCACGTGCTTACAGTGCCTTATGGTAAATCCGTCCCTGGGGGGGGGGGGGGGGGAGTATTTTAATGTCCACGCTTGCAGGAAGGCGGAAAGAGGGAGGATTATAATGCGCAAAGTTGGGGAGGGGGAGATTGGATTTTAAGAAGGGGACTCCATGCTGGTTGGCCCCTTGGATCAAGCATTAGTTTTAGCAGCCATGGCAGCTGCGAGGAAGCCTAGAAACCATTTAGGGGGTCCAGATCATGCCTTTTTTTGTATATGCATGCTGTCCTTGTATATGCATGCTGTCCTTGTATATGCATGCTGTCCTTGTATATGCATGCTGTCCTTGTATATGCATGCTGTCCTTGTATATGCATGCTGTCCTTGTAAATGCATGCTGTCCTTGCATATGCATGCTGTCCTTGTAAATTTGTATTTTTACCCTTCGGTCTCAGTTTCTGGTACTTCAAACAAGCAATGTAGCTCATGTAGGGGCTTTGGGGTGTACTGACATTTGTACTGAAGGAGAAAGACTGCTCAACACAGTTCTTTTTTGCAATTCTGCATTGGGCATTTGTGGAGGGCAGAGGAGGAGCTATGGCACCATGACAGTGACACATACCCCGCTTCCTTTCTCATGGTGCACGGTGAAGATTATGGTGTCCACGCTTGTTTTATGGGCCTTTGAAGATGGGCATAGCTCCCAACTGTCCCTCTTTTGGAGGGACAGTCCCTCTTTGGGAACTCAGTCCCTCTGTCCCTCTTTCTTCTTCATTTGTCCCTCTTTCAGAACTCATGTACAGATCTATGTAAATATATGTAATTTATCTACTGAAAAATCTGTTTAATTGACTCTAAACTTTATTCTCATGCCTTAAATTCATATAATTCTTTTTTTTTTCAGATGTGAATACGAAGAAAAATGAACCAGGATAGAAGGACCAGTGTGGTTTGAATTATTAAACAATATATTTTTCTAATGAAATCTTTATGGTATGCATGGCAAGGGGTGTGGTGGGGGTGTGGTTAGGGATGTGGTAGGGGTGTGGCTTAAGTGTCCCTCTTTCTTATCTCAAAAAGTTGGGAGTTATGAGTGATGAGCGAAAATGCAAATATTCTTTTCGACGAATTTTCGCGAAAATAAATACTATTTTCGTTTCGAAAGGCGAAAATTCGCCGAATATTTTCGCATTAATTTTCGCCTAAAGTCCGTTTTTTTGCGTTGAATATCTAAGCCCCCTTACAAGCTACAATCACCAAATTTGCAGGGTATATTAAGGAGATATGTGGGTACAAGAGGAAAAAGAAATTTTTCAAAAAGACCTTATAGTTTTTGAGAAAATCGATTTTAAAGTGTCAAAGGAAAAAAGTATACATTTAAATGTAGTAAATGACAGTTACTGTAGCAAACCTAGCAGTAGTGTAAATTTACTAATATCAAAAGAAAGGGCCAAGTGTAAGTGCCATGGGCCAAGTGCAAAGGGCCAAGTGCAAAGGGCCAAGGGTCAAATGAAAAGGGCCAAGTGCAAAGGGCCCTTGGCTCTTGGCCCTTTGCCTTTGCACTTGGTCCTTTTCATTTGACACTTGGCCCTTTGCACTTGCACTTGGCCCTTTGCACTTGGCCCTTTGCCTTTGCACTTTGCCCTTGCACTTGGCCCTTTGCACTTGGCCCATTGCACTTGCACTTGGCCCTTTGCCTTTGCACTTGGCCCTTTGCACTTGCAATTGGTCCTTTGCCTTTGCACTTGGCCCCTTGCCTTTGCACGTTGCCTTTGCACTTGGCCCTTTGCACTTGGCCCTTTGCACTTGACCCTTTGCACTTTGCCCTTGCACTTGGCCCTTTGCCTTTGCACTTGGCCCTTTGCACTTGCAATTGGTCCTTTACCTTTGCACTTGGCCCCTTGCCTTTGCCTTTGCACTTTGCCTTTGCACTTGGCCCTTTGCACTTGGCCCTTTGCACTTGGCCCTTTGCCCTTGCACTTGGCCCTTTGCCTTTGCACTTGGCCATTGCCTTTGCACTTGGCCCTTTGCACTTGCAATTGGTCCTTTGCCTTTGCACTTGGCCCTTTGCCTTTGCACTTTGCCTTTGCACTTGGCCCTTTGCACTTGCACTTGGCCCTTTGCACTTGGCCCTTTGAACCTGCACTTGGTCCTTTGCACTTGGCCCTTTGCCTTTGCACTTGGCCCTTTGCCTTTGCACTTTGCCTTTGCACTAGGTCCTTTGCACTTGGCCCTTTGCACTTGCACTTGGCCCTTTGCACTAGGCCCTTTGCACTTGGCCCTTTGCACTTGCAATTGGCCCTTTGCCCTTGGCCCTTTGCCCTTGCACTTGGCCCTTTGCACTTGGCCCTTTGCACTTGGCCCTTTGCACTTGGCCCTTTCTTTTGCTATTAGTACATTTACACTACCTCTAGGTTTGCTTAAGTAACTGTCATTTACTGCATTTAAATTTATACTTTTTTCCTTTGAAACTTTAAAATCGATTTTCTCAAAAACTATAAGGTCTTTTTGAAAAATTTCTTTTTCCTCTTGTACCCACATATCTCTTTAATATACCCTGCAAATTTGGTGATTCTAGCTTTTAAGGGGGCTTAGATATTCAACGCGTAAAAACGGACTTTAGGCGAAAATTAATGCGACAATACCATTGCGAAATTTCGCCTTTTGAAGCGAAAATAGTACTTATTTTCGCGAAAATTCGGCGAAATCGCAAATGGTATTTTCGATGCGAAAATGGCTTTGGCGAAAATTCGCAAGCAACACTGTTATGAAGATGGGGCGTACGTTAAAAAAGGGCGCCGGGAAAAAAGGGCGCAGGGTTTTAAACGATAAGCATGAATAACGTTTAAAAACAAATTGTGCTATATTTTGTTTAAAAATAATGTTTTATAAAGTTATAAATCATTAAATAATGTGTATGAAATCGGGAATTGTAAAAACGTTAATCTTCCCTGTTTATAAAAGTGAAATGTATAATAACGTTTTATAAAAGATTAATAAGAATGTTACTAAAACTATACTTAACCCTACTCTCACACAGAACCCTTCGTGTACCTACCCTAACCCCTAGACCCCACTGGTGGTGCCTAAACCTAAGACCCTCCTGGTGGTGCCTAAACCTAAGACCCTCCTGGTGGTGCCTAAACCTAAGACCCCCTGGTGGTGCCTAAACCTAAGACCCCCCTGGTGGTACCTAAACCTAAGACCCCCCCCCCCCCCCCCCCCTGTGATAAGCATTAATAACGTTTTAAAAAAATATTGTGCTGTTTTTCATTTAAAAATAATGTTTTAAAAAAATTATAAATCATTAAATAATGTGTAATCATAGGAAGCACTTATAAAACATTAAAAGTCTCCGGGCGCCGCTTGTAAAACGCTATTTTTCTCCGGCGCCCTTTTTTCCTGTTGGGCGCCCATTAAACGATATTTATTATGGGAGTGAATGGCGGCGCACTTTTTGTCCACCTGCCTCATGCGCTCAAATTTCCTACTTCCGAAGATGGGTCCCTAGGCTGTGAGGGCCACAAAGGGAAAGGACACGAACATTGGGGGGCCCCATGATTTCTAGTTATGCCACTGTGCGGCCGCATGATCTCTGGTTATGCCTCCGAAATGAAACTGTTTTAATACAAAAAGTCGTTCCACCCCAACGCACGGCTCTGCACTCACCACCTCTCACTAAGTGACCTTGTCAGAATAAAAGTTCTCGAAGAGCTACTGAAATAATACGACCAGTCTGTGGATGCAGCAAATCCTCAGCCAGTCAAGAGGATATGTGATCTTCAGCTCAATAAAAGCAGGAATAAAACACAGCTTCAAATGGTATGCTAAGCAGTTTCTGAGAACCATATGTGCTTCTCAGAAACGGTACCTCCAGGATCTGCGAGTACCTGACTTTTATATTTATGGAAGTTATTAAATAGTATTTATGCACTATGTACTGTTACGCTTCTTTCCGATGAGCAGGAAATCACATACCCACTTGACTAGATTCATTGGGCCTGATTCACAAAGCGGTGATAACTCAGTTATCACGCCTAAAAGACTTTAGGCGTGATAACCTTTGCACTGCTGAGTTAGCACCGTTTTGTGCTCTTTATCGCGCGCAAAGTCCCGCGCGCAAAGTTTTGCGAGCGCAGCGCCCATAGGGTTTAATGGGCGCATCGCGCACTGCACCATGCGCCGCGCGATTGCGCGCGCAAGGCCTTGCGCGCGGGAATTTCGCGCGAGTTTCATTTTATCACGCCTAAACTGAGTTTAGGCGTGATAAAGGGCTTTTCACAGGCGTGCAAACACTTTGCACCGCTTTGTGAATCAGGCCCATTGTGTCTACAGGCTGATCATTAGTGATGGCTGGACGTCACAATATCGTTCGTGAATTTTACAGCGGAAATTCGCTAACTGGAAATCTGCAGCAAGCCACAATGGCTATCGTTCATAAAAGGCTGGGCGGTAAGAAAATCTGGTCGGGAAAATACCGTGTTCAGTATTTTAGACTTTTGTGTGCTAATTCATAAACATTTTCAGGGCTGCGATAGAAGTGCGGTGTTTTACCGAAGCCCAACTGTCGGTAACATTGTGACATTCCTGTTCTCCGTGCAGAGACAGCATTACAATAAAAGAGGCATCTCAACTCCAATTTAGATGTGCATGTTTTGTTATACTGCCTCTGTTTGCCCTGAATCTGCTCTGTATCTGTCTATTAGTCTTTCTTAACAATCGCCATAATTGCTACAGTGTAGAAGAACTTCAAGAAACTTTACACATGCCATTCTTTCTGATGTGAAATACACATCTTAAAAGCAGGAACCCAAAAGGTTAAACACACTGCCTAAGGTATTTAGGGGAAGCCTTGTTTGTTCCGCTTTCGCTGCTGCTGCCTGCAGAGACCTCACTGCTTCTGCTTGTGAGTCTCCATTAACTTTGCTCTTATTTCTCTCTTATCACCTCTTCAAAGCAGGCAGTATGTTCCATGCTATTACCGCCTGCTCTAATCTTTATGAATTGACATTTACTGACATGTGTTGAGGTAATTACCGCACAAGTCGGTAATTTACATCACTGCTCTGGAATTTCACTTTTCATGCGGTAACAGCCTTGATAAATTGACATTTTGCTAAGTGCTCAGTAAAGTCAGCTGTTTTCTGCATTACCGCATGTGGTAATGCTTTATGAATGATAGCCATTGACTTTAATGACAGGCATACATCCAGGCCCGGTTTACATCACAGGAGCCTATAGGCACAGATGCCATGGCACCCTACTCCTCACACTCCATCAACCTACAAACCCCCACCAAAATACACTGCAAGTGTGCTGGCTGTCCCGGCTGTCACTTCTCCCTTACTTCCCTAGCCCGTCATTGGTAGCTACAGGTGCAGGGCCGGCCCACTCATGAGGCAGGGTGAAACTTTTGCCTCAGGCGGCAAAGTTCTAGGGGCAGCATCCGCCCATCCGCGGGTGCGGGGGTGCAGGCCGCCGAGCTGGAGGGGTAGCTGGCAGGACGGGGGTATTGGGCCTAGCGGTGGGGAGGGGGGTCGGACCCCCCCCCTCGCCTGGGTCCCCCGATCTGCGCTCCCCTCCAGCTTTAAATGTAGTGTAAGCAGCCGACAGACAGTAAGAGGCACGGGCGGGGGATCACTCACCTCTTCCTCGTTCCAACGTGCGCTCCACTGACGTCACTTCCTGCAACGCTGGCCACATACAATACAGTGGGCGGCGTTGCAGGAAGTGCAACCCCGCCCGTGCCTCTTACTGTCTGTCGGCTGCTTACGCTACATGTAAAGCTGGAGGGGAGTGCAGATCGGGGGACCCAGGCGAGGGAGGGGGGGTCCGACCCCCCTCCCCACCGCTAGGCCCAATACCCCCGTCCTGGCAGCTACCCCTCCAGCTCAGCGGCCCCCCCACGGGGGGGCGGCGTACATTTTTTCAAAACTTGCCTCAGGCGGCAAAAAGTCTAGGGCCGGCCCTGTACAGGTGTGTCCCTTAGTATTAGCCAGAAGTACCTCCCTCAGTATTAAGACTGAAGGGAGATCTCATCAGTGAAATGCCGAGAGCAAGGTGAGTAACCTCACTTTTACACTCTCATCAGGACTCTGCATAGGAAAGGTGGGAGGGAGGCACTTGAGTAGGGCAGTGAGCCGCCTTTCCACCATCAGGCACACGTAGGCTCATGCCTACAGTGCCTTATGGTAAATCTGGCCCTGCATACATCAAAATACTTCAGGGCATCTCTGCTACCACAATTTCTTATTAAAAGGTGTACAAAGTGTACAATAACCCAGCCAGCGGCAGGGCGGAGGGGGTTCGATTGCGAAAAACATTTGAAAGCAGTCCAACAATTCCCTGTGTGTAAAAACATTTCGTTTTTCACAGGCTTGCTTATCTCTGGCTAATCTGCAAAATGTAATCATTAGTGTCTGATGCTGAAACCAAGAAAATTAATGTAAAATGTGTATCCTGAATAATCAGGATCGAGAAACAATGCCTCGGGCGTCAAATTGGAGACCTATGCTGTACCAATGCATAGCTAGCCTTCAGGCTAGCGATGCATTATGTAGCTATGGAGTGGGTCAGAGGGACGATGATCGGGGGAGTGGGTAGGAGAGCTAAAATATTATATTTAGGCATGCTTGGTAGTTGGGGGTTGTTAAGGGTCCAACATGTTGGATCCTTGAGTAACATCAGGTGTGCGCTGTACACACACTAGATAGGTGAATAATTGTCGGTCAAGCGGCCATTCCTTAAGTCTATGGTGTATGTTCCGTTAGTGTAGGCAGAGAAAAAGAGCAGACTTTGCTGTCTGTTGCAGTCTATGTACTTCTGGGTTCCTCCATTGTAACAGACAGCAGCAAATACACAATGAAAGGGTGCAATGTCCTTCCTGAACACTAGATGGCACTTAAGATATATTCCGAGGTGGCCTATGCCTAGAAACAGCCAGGTAGCAGCATTTGGAGCCCTGCTGTTTAAGCTGGCTTTAACAGATCCTGGGAACAACATCATAGCCTCTTGTCCTGAAAAGTGCAGTGTAAGTGTTGGAAACTGCTGAAATGCTCAGCTTCCCAGGCCTCAGGTAGAAGGCCTTTTACTCTGTGCTGTTCTCCATTGACCTTCAGCACAGGAGAACATTGGTAATTTGAGCCCTAACACTCCGAATGTATGCCTATTTCCTCTCCAATGTGGAAATGGGCTGTAATATGAAAACAACAATCTAATTCCCAGGGCCGCGGTGGGTTTATTTATGCAGTTATAGAAATAAAAGACAGTGGGCAAATTCACAAATGCAATGATTGGCAGCGATCCCAGACCGTCCTGTGCGATGAAGAAAAACATCCCACTTCCTCTATATTTCCAAATCAGAAATGCCTGACCATGATCTTTGCCGGTTCATTAACCATTTGCCAGTCACAACTATGGCCTGCTATGACCCAGGTGATGGCTAAAGTGAGCAATAACAAATAGCAGGAGATGCTGCTTTACAGCCGTGTACTTTACATGGAACAGCTTTATTTATACCATGCTGCAGCCTTTGATAGAATTTTAAAGTTACTCTTTATAAAATGTTACCACTCAGGACAAGTGCAGGCATCATCACCTCTAAATAACAAGTACAGGGATCATTATCCCAAAATAAAAAGTCCAGGCAACCTGGCTGGCCCAACATGATGAGTGCAGACATCATTACCCCACAAAATGACAAGTGCATCATCACGCCCTACCCGTAAAAGTGCAGGCATCCTTACCTTACCCCACATGACAAGTGCAGGCATCATTACCACCAACATAACAAGTGCAGGGATCATTACCCCCAACATAACAAGTGCAGGGATCATTACAGCAATGTAAGACATGCAGCCATTGTTACCCTTTTTATAAAGCCAATGAATACCCCCATTGTAACAGGTGCAGCCAATACTACCCCAAAACAAAAACAAAACATTTATATTGCTCTTTTCTCTTGGCGGACTCAAAGTGCTAGAGCTGCAGCCTGTAGGACACGCTCTATAGGCAGTAGCAGTGTTACGAAGTCTTGTCCAAGGTCTCCTTACTGAATAGTGCTGGTTTACTGAACAGGAAGAACCAAGATTTAAACCCTGGTCTCCTGTGTTAGAGGCAGTGCCCTTAACCAGTACAGTGTCCAGCCACTTCAGCTATTAACAGGCAGTATTATTCCTACATGACAAGTGGCGGTAACACTATCCCACATGACAACAAATATAGGTATTGGTAACACTGTTCCACATGACAGGTGAGGGTAATTCTATCCCACATGACAAGTGCAGGTAACATTATCCCACACGACAAGTGCAGACATCCTTACAGCCATGTAACAAATGCAGCCATGGTTACCCCCTTTTTAACATGTGTAGCCATTAATACCTCCACATAACTACATTACCTCAAAACAAGCAATATGGCTTGACAAATATTTAATATGAGTATCACCACAGCTCTAATTTATGTTGTTACCATTATTGTATCCAAGTGTCAGCATTGTTACGTCCATATAACAAACATAGCGATCATTACCCCCATATATCAATTGTAACCATCATTTCCACCACATAAAAAGTGAAAATGTCTTAATATGAAAAGAATGGCAACCAAGTCCTCTCTTATAACTACATCTTTTATATCTAGAATGGTGGCAGGAGAAAGAGAAGGAAAAAAAGACACAGATTTATATTATAAAGAAAGAATAGTGATGGTCATGTCTAGGAAAACTAATGGAGAATCATTGGATTTGTTTTTTCCGCTGATAGATTTGCAAAGCTCTGATTTTGTTGTGATCATATTCTGCTTTAGCACATGATTATGACTAGCAAATCAAGGCCTTACACATATATCACCTGACCAAATAGATCACATGCGTCTCCATGATTTCTCCTAGACGTGACCATCACTAAGAAAGAATCCTAAAATAAGGTGAATGTAGAAGGTACTTAACTTACTTTTAACAACAGCTGCTTGCCAGATCCTGTCCCTCTAACATGTTCTCAATCACTGGCCCAGAAAAAGTAACTTATATACTCACGTATAAACCTAATTTTTCAGCAAAAACAATGTGCTGAAAAGTTAACCCCTTGGCTTATATGAGAGTCAGTGGAGCAGAACAGATGGTGGAGCAGTTTTTGTTACTGGCAGAGGAGCGTAAGGATTGTGCACTAGTGATTCTGCTCTTGCCAGCTGGCTCCCTGCTGTGTCTGTACCCCCGCATCCCCTGCAACATGGTGTGCAGAGCGCACTGCTCAAGACTACCTGTGCCATCTGGCTTGTGGAGTGGAGGATGCCAGCAACCTGTCAGCTGTGCAATGATCAGGGATTCTTCCTGTGTGGCAATCACTGTGTCTAATATGTATGACGCCATCTAGTGGTGTCTTGAGACGCAGCTGTATCATCCTTGGGGCACATCTGGCTACTGTGGAAGGGGCTATACTAGGGAGGGGGCTTATACGTGAGTCAATCACTTTTTCCTGGTTTCTGAGGGAAAAGTAGATACCACGGTTTATACAAATATATGCGGTATATGCAAATATATGCGGTATACCGTTCACATCTACTCTGACCCCACTGACTGCATCCTTGTCCCAGAATGTGGGCTTTCCAAAGCCAACAGATCTTCTGTCGGGTAAAAAAGATCATCATCACCATCAAACTCCTTTTGGCTTCCATTTCCAACACAACATGAATTTGTAATGTCCACCAGCCAGCCACTGTGTACACCCAACTGCTTGCATCTATTATAGTGTCCACTTTACCATCTCTTTATTTCAGTGCCCCAGAGAATTATTCTACTTCCTAGATGCTCTGTTATCATTTAAATTATGAGAATGAATCTATCAAACCAAAGACTGATAAAACAAGGACTTTGAAGATGAAGGAACGCTCGAAAAAACAAAAAACGGGAGCCCACATGCTTCTCTCGGAACTCGCTGAACTGTCAGTTGTCTCATTTGCTGGAAAATCAATGCTGCTTTGAAATAATAAAATGGAAGGTGGCTTTGCAATATTCATGCCGATCTCAACCACTGATTGAGCTGGGAGATTTCAAATCATTGCTCAGAAAGCAATGGAAACTGTTTGGACAGAACGTCGAAGTCTGGAGAGCGCCGCGGTGTAATCATCACTGCTGTCCCTCTCGGTGGGTGCAGGCCAGGTGCTCTTGTTAGAGAATACCTAATGAAGGAGACTGATTGTCAGTTCACATGTTGGGAGACTGGATTAACCCCGTTCGCGATGAGGAATGTCAGTAAAGAAAGCGAACCTGCGACGTCTGAACTTCATTCGGATGATCAAAGTTGAATTTGTTGGCAGTGAGCAGCTCATTATTATCATCTGAAGTTAAAAAGGCATAAAAAATAACTTCATAAAAGAAGTATTGTTGAAAGGATGGGGGAAATAATTGTAAACGCTGTATATCGTTTGCTGTCAAGGAAAACAGTAAACTAGAGGTCATATATTGGATTCTTGGTTCAGGGCTTTGGTTGACCCAACTGTAACTAACTAATTCGCAAATCTGTGTTGCACCCTGGAAGTCATGAAGACATGGACTTCTGGAAGCACCTCGAGGACTAGAGATAAGGCAAAATCTAAAAGTTAACTGTTTCCTGTGACCTGTGTATAAGCCGAGGTATCTACTTTCGCTTAGAAACCAGGAAAAAGTGATTGACTCGCGTATAAGCCCCCTCCCTAGTATAGCCCCTTCCACAGTAGCCAGATGTGCCCCAAGGATGATACAGCTGCGTCTCAAGACACCACTAGATGGCGTCATACATATGAGATACACTGTTGTCCCCAGCTTCAGATGTAGCAATATGGCCATCGCTAGAGGTGCCCTTGACAGATTTAGTCTGACACGGTCTTAGCCTCTTTAGATCAAACAGTCAGAATAAGTCCAACACTTGTTGCCAGACCAGCACTGTGCACTATTCATGTAACGTGGGCGCAGGTGGGTTAGCCATACCTGCGCCACCGGCAGATCCATATAGTCTGGCACGCTAGCTGGGGCGTAACTACAAATCACTGGGCCCCCCTGCAAAACTTTGGATGGGACCCCCCCAGCTGTCATTGCTGCGGGGGGAGCGCTGATGGTAGCCTGGAGGTGAGGGTAAGTCGGACCCCCCTCACCGCTACTGTTTGTGCCTGCTGCTCCCCCTTCCTGCAGTGCACCCCCTCCTGCCCTTAAAAATGACCCTGGAGGGCCCCAGAGCCAGGGGCCTCCTCTCAGGCATCTACCCCTAAGGGCCCCCCTGCAGCTGTATCCCTTGCAGGGCCCATTGTTACGCCCCTGCATGCAAGCAGGGCCCTCTGATCAATGGTTAGGCAAAGCCCGCCACATCAGCACCACACTGCACCAGGTAACTATTTATTACAACAGTGCAAGCCGTGCAGGGCAGAGCTACATCCCAGACGCTGGTACCACACCCACCGCCACTCCCCTAAGTGCCTAAAACTAGTCTACCCCTCCTAATTCCTAACAATAACCCTATCCCCCAAACGATCGCTAGTCGCACAAGCAAAAAATGCGGAGTTAAGGAAAGGTGGGGGAGAAAGGCTGCGCATCCCTAAACACATGTTGCAATTGAATGGTTAATCGCACAGGCATACACCGCCTCCGCCAGACTGAAAAATGCATGCCCTGCATCCAAGACAAGTGCTCCTAGTTTAATAAATGTTAGCACTTGTCTTGGATGCAGGGCATGCATTTTTCAGTCTGGCGGAGGCGGTGTATGCCTGTGCGATTAACCATTCAATTGCAACATGTGTTTAGGGATGCGCAGCCTTTCCCCCCCACCTTTCCTTAACTTTGTAACTATGTAACTGTCAGGTTAGCTGCTCCCAGCCCCTCCTCCTGAGTTTCCTGTTTGCATGATAAGTAGTAGCAGATTTGCATATGATTTGCATCTGAGTTGAATGCGAAGTGTGCAGAAAGTCTATATAGGTGCTGCACACTGAGCTGGTGGTCATTTCAGATGCAGCTTTAGTGGTATGCGCTGGCGTTCTCCTTGCTGCAAAAAATGCGGAGTTACTCACCGAATTCCATTTCCAACTGGAGAGAAAAAACACAGAAGGCAAATCGCACACAAATTCAGAAGAAAAAAAAAAACTTACGTCATCACTAAAATATTCTAGGAGTGTGGCAAAAATGTTTTTGTAAAATTGCAAATTTCTCATGTTTTCAAACAAGTGCCTTAGTATTATTCTTCCTAATAATATGAAAGAGAAGGACACAGCAAGGTGAATTCCCAGGGCAGTGAACTGTATTAAGGTGACCTGGGTCCTCCCTGCTCCTGGGGCTCATAGCGTCAAGTAAGGATACCTGTCCACACTCCCCTTACCACAGCTGAGATGCATTCACGATCAAGACTAGAGTTGGGCCGAACCTCCGATTTTAGGTTCGCGAACCGGGTTCGCGAACTTTCGCGGAACGTTCGGTTCGCGTTAAAGTTCGCGAACCGCAATAGACTTCAATGGGGATGCGAACTTTGAAAAAAAAAAATAATTATGCTGGCCACAAAAGTGATGGAAAAGATGTTTCAAGGGGTCTAACACCTGGAGGGGGGCATGGCGGAGTGGGATACACGCCAAAAGTCCCCGGGAAAAATCTGGATTTGACGCAAAGCAGCGTTTTAAGGGCAGAAATCACATTGAATGCTAAATGACAGGCCTAAAGTGCTTTAAAACATCTTGCATGTGTATACATCAATCAGGTAGTGTAATTAAGGTACTGCTTCACACTGACACACCAAACTCACCGTGTAACGCACCGCAAACAGCTGTTTGTACTAGTGACGGCCGTGCTGGACTGGTGCGCACCATGGCGAGAGTGCAGGTTTTTGTGGCTTTACAGCCCATATGGTCGGCCTGGCTGATGTAGCTGAATGACAGAACAGTGACTGTCCAGCTGATCAAATTTGGTCTGACCACAATGAAGCAACGACCTTATTATCTTTTGTGTGCCCCCCGAGACACTCATCTAGGCGCCGGTCATTGCTTCATTGTGATACGCAAGCCCCTTCACCACGGCAAGGTAATGATCACGAAGGGGAATGGGCGCATGTACATGCCTTTTCTTTTGTTGTTGCAGCTGCCCTCAGTGCAGCCAGAAAAATTAGGCAGTCATGTACACGCACCATAAAAATTATTACAGCGGCCGCTGCTAGCAGCGGCCTAAAAAATTCAGCAATCCGCCTGGAGTCCCGGACCCTGTTGGTGGTGGCGGAGAAGGTAGTGAAGCGGCCTGCAGGCAGACATGCTGTGTGGAGGGACTGGGAGCGACTTAGTCTTTTTGGGGCAGGCCAGGCAGCCAGTCACACGGCGTGCAGGCAGAGATGCTGTGTGTGCGGGGACTGACTTAGTCTTGGGGCGGGCAGCAGCCCTCCGGGATCCATGCCTCATTCATTTTGATAAAGGTGAGGTACTTAACACTTTTGTGACTTAGGCGACTTCTCTTCTCTGTGACAATGCCTCCAGCTGCGCTGAAGGTCCTCTCTGACAGGACGCTTGCGGCAGGGCAGGAGAGAAGTTGGATGGCAAATTGGGACAGCTCTGGCCACAGGTCAAGCCTGCGCACCCAGTAGTTCAAGGGTTCCTCATCGCTGTTCACAGCAGTGTCTACATCCACACTTAAGGCCAGGTAGTCGGCTACCTGCCGGTCGAGGCGTTGGTGGAGGGTGGATCCGGAAGGGCTACGGCGAGGCGTTGGACTAAAGAACGTCCGCATGTCCGACATCACCATGAGATCGCTGGAGCGTCCTGTCTTTGACTGCGTGGACACGGGAGGAGGATTAGTGGCAGTGGTACCTTGCTGGCGTTGTGCCGTCACATCACCCTTAAAGGCATTGTAAAGCATAGTTGACAGCTGGTTCTGCATATGCTGCATCCTTTCCACCTTCCGGTGAGTTGGTAACAGGTCCGCCACTTTGTGCCTGTACCGAGGGTCTAGTAGTGTGGCCACCCAGTACAGCTCATTCCCCTTGAGGTTTTTTATACGGGGGTCCCTCAACAGGCAGGACAGCATAAAAGACGACATCTGCACAAAGTCGGATCCAGTACCCTCCATCTCCTCTTGCTCTTCCTCAGTGACGTCAGGTAAGTCAACCTCCTCCCCCCAGCCGCGAACAATACCACGGGAAGGTTGAGCAGCACAAGCCCCCTGCGACGCCTGCTGCGGTTGTTGTCCTGCCGCTGTCCCCTCCTCCTCCTCCTCCTCCTCCCCCAAAGAAACACCTTGCTCATCATCCTCTGAGTCTGACTCGTCTTCTGCACACGACCTCTCTTCTTCCTCCTCCTCCCCCCTCTGTGCTGCCGCAGGTGTTGAGGAAACAGCTGGGTCTGATGAAAATTGGTCCCATGCCTGTTCCTGCCGTAACGGTTCCTGGTCACGCTCATTCGCAGCTTCATCCGCCACTCTACGCACAGCACGCTCCAAGAAGTACGCGTAGGGAATTAAGTCGCTGATGGTGCCCTCACTGCGGCTCACCAGGTTGGTCACCTCCTCAAACGGCCGCATGAGCCTGCATGCATTTTTCATCAGTGTCCAGTTGTCGGGCCAGAACATCCCCATCTTCCCAGACTGTTTCGTTCTACTCCAGTTGTAGAGGTACTGGGTGACGGCTTTCTTCTGTTCTAGCAGGCGGGAGAACATGAGCAGGGTCGAGTTCCATCGAGTGGGGCTATCGCAAATGAGGCGTCTCACCGGCATGTTGTTTTTACGCTGAATTTCTGCAAATCGTGCCATGGCTGTGTAAGAGCGCCTCAAATGCCCACAGAACTTCCTGGCCTGCTTCAGGACATCCGCTAAGCCAGGGTACTTTGCCACAAATCTTTGAACCACTAGATTCATGACATGTGCCATGCAGGGTATGTGTGTCAGCTTCCCCATATGCAAAGCGGCAAGCAGATTGCTGCCGTTGTCGCACACCACGTTGCCTATCTCCAGGTGGTGCGGGGTCAGCCACTCATCCACCTGTTTCTTAAGAGCAGCCAGGAGAGCTGCTCCAGTGTGACTCTCCGCTTTGAGACAAGCCATGTCTAAGATGGCGTGACACCGTCGTACCTGGCATGCAGCATAGGCCCTGCGGAGCTGGGGCTGTGTAGCTGGAGAGGAGAACTGCCACTCAGCCAAGGAGGAGGAGGAGGACAGCGAAGAGCATGTAGCAGGAGGAGAGGAGGTGGCAGGAGGCCTGCCTGCAAGCCGTGGAGGTGTCACAATTTGGTCCGCCGCTTTCTGCTTGCCATCGTTCACCACCAGGTTCACCCAATGGGCTGTGTAGGTAATGTAGCGGCCCTGCCCGTGCTTGGCAGACCAGCCATCCGTGGTCAGGTGTACCCTTGACCCAACGCTCTTCGCAAGAGATGACACCACTTGCCTCTCAACTTCACGGTGCAGTTGGGGTATGGCCTTTCTCGAAAAATAAGTGCGGCCTGGCATCTTCCACTGCGGTGTTCCGATGGCCACAAATTTACGGAAGGCCTCAGAGTCCACCAGCCGGTATGGTAACAGCTGGATCACTGAACACAATAGGTATGCAGTGGCGTGTTCACTAAACAGGTATACAGTGGCGTGTCCACTGAACAGAACAGGTATACAGTGGCGGGTCCACTGAACAGAACAGGTATACAGTGGCGGGTCCACTGAACAGAACAGGTATACAGTGGCGGGTTCACAGAACAGGTATGCAGTGGCAGGATCACTGAACACAATAGGTATGCAGTGGCGTGTTCACTAAACAGGTATACAGTGGCGGGTCCACTGAACAGAACAGGTATACAGTGGCGGGTCCACTGAACAGAACAGGTATACAGTGGCGGGTCCACTGAACAGAACAGGTATACAGTGGCGGGTTCACAGAACAGGTATACAGTGGCGGGTCCACTGAACAGAACAGGTATACAGTGGCGGGTTCACAGAACAGGTATGCAGTGGCAGGATCACTGAACACAATAGGTATGCAGTGGCGTGTTCACTAAACAGGTATACAGTGGCGGGTCCACTGAACAGAACAGGTATACAGTGGCGGGTCCACTGAACAGAACAGGTATACAGTGGCGGGTCCACTGAACAGAACAGGTATACAGTGGCGGGTTCACAGAACAGGTATACAGTGGCGGGTCCACTGAACAGAACAGGTATACAGTGGCGGGTTCACAGAACAGGTATGCAGTGGCAGGATCACTGAACACAATAGGTATGCAGTGGCGTGTTCACTAAACAGGTATACAGTGGCGGGTCCACTGAACAGAACAGGTATACAGTGGCGGGTCCACTGAACAGAACAGGTATACAGTGGCGGGTCCACTGAACAGAACAGGTATACAGTGGCGGGTTCACAGAACAGGTATACAGTGGCGGGTCCACTGAACAGAACAGGTATACAGTGGCGGGTTCACAGAACAGGTATGCAGTGGCAGGATCACTGAACACAATAGGTATGCAGTGGCGTGTTCACTAAACAGGTATACAGTGGCGGGTCCACTGAACAGAACAGGTATACAGTGGCGGGTTCACTAAACAGGTATGCAGTGGCAGGTTCACTGAACACAACAGGTATGCAGTGGCAGGTTCACTGAACACAACAGGTATGCAGTGGCGGGTTCACTGAACAGGTATACAGTGGCGGGTCCACTGAACAGAACAGGTATACAGTGGCGGGTCCACTGAACAGAACAGGTATACAGTGGCGGGTCCACTGAACAGAACAGGTATACAGTGGCGGGTTCACAGAACAGGTATACAGTGGCGGGTCCACTGAACAGAACAGGTATACAGTGGCGGGTCCACAGAACAGGTATGCAGTGGCAGGATCACTGAACAGGTATGCAGTGGCAGGATCACTGAACAGGTATGGAGTGGCAGGATCACAGTACAGGTATGCAGTGGGCTGAGGGCTCACTGAACAGAACAGGTATGCAGTGGCAGGATCACTGAACAGGTATGGAGTGGCAGGATCACAGTACAGGTATGCAGTGGGCTGAGGGCTCACTGAACAGAACAGGTATGCAGTGGCAGGATCACTGAACAGGTATGCAGTGGCAGGATCACTGAACAGGTATGCAGTGGCAGGATCACAGTACAGGTATGCAGTGGGCTGAGGGCTCACTGAACAGAACAGGTATGCAGTGGCAGGATCACTGAACAGGTATGGAGTGGCAGGATCACAGTACAGGTATGCAGTGGGCTGAGGGCTCACTGAACAGAATAGGTATGCAGTGGCAGGATCACTGAACAGGTATGCAGTGGCAGGATCACTGAACAGGTATGCAGTGGCAGGATCACAGTACAGGTATGCAGTGGCAGGATCACAGTACAGGTATGCAGTGGGCTGAGGGCTCACTGAACAGAACAGGTATGCAGCCAGGAAGAAGTTAAGCCTAACTAATCTTTCCCTATATGAGAGACTGCAGCAGCTCGCCCTACTCTCACTAATGCAGGCACACGAGTGGCCGTAATGGCCGCCGCTGCCTGCCTTATATAAGGGGGGGTGGGGCTCCAGGGGCTAGTGTAGCCTAATTGGCTACACTGGGCCTGCTGACTGTGATGTAGAGGGTCAAAGTTGACCCTCAGTGCATTATGGGGCGAACCGAACTTCTTCCGCAAAAGGTTCGCGTGCGGTACCCGCACGCGAACCACCTACGTTCGCGCGAACCACGTTCGCCGGCGAACCGTTCGGCCCAACTCTAATCAAGACACCAGAGCACTCCGTGGCAGCACAATCTCTGTATTCCACAAGGATCAGCACACTCTAAAGATATGTTGCAAAAATGATAGCTCTTTTAATGAAAAAACAGAATCCATAAAAAGTAAACGTGTCAGACAAGGACCAGCAACCTGCAATAGATAGGTATCATAGACACTCACAGTCCATCAAAATGCCAGCTGGTAGCCTTGGAATAGATAGTCCATGAGGTGATAGAGTCCAAAGTCCACAATACAGCAGATAGTGTGTCTTGGATAGCGGTGACAGACACTGGCCTAGAGCTGTTTTGGGCATCCACCCATCCTCAGTCTCCCATTAGGTCCTCTCCATGAACGGTCAGTGATTGGGCAGTTTGAATTGTATTGGTTTTCTATGATTGGTTGAATATGGGTATTTAAGGAATGGGTGTGTAGGTTTACATTTAAATGCACGTTTTTCAGCTTGAGGATGGGCGGATGCCCGAAACAGCTATAGGCCAGTGTCTGTCGCCACTATGCAAGACACACTATCTGCTGTATTGTGGACTTTAAGACTCTATCACCTCATGGACGAGGGCCGTCGCTAGCCCTATTTTGGGGGGGCCCGTGCCCCCAATCTGTCCTGGGGTGCCACGGATCTCCCGGCCGCCGCTGCCCCGCTCTGCTCCGCTGCCATTCAGACCTCGATCAGCGCCGGGTGACCAGATAGAGTGGGCGCTAGGACCTAGCGGACACCGCTGATATGCGGAAGTGATATCACTTCCGCATATTTGTGCCCGGTGCCTGCTCTATCTGGTTCGGGTCGCACGCTGAGAGAGGTCTGTGAGAGGTCTGACGCGGCAAGGTAGGTGGGGTGGGGAGCGCGCCTGTCACTCACTACCTAACGGGGGTCCCTGTCACTCACTCACTACCTAACGGGGGTCCCTGCTGTCACTCACTACCTAACGGGGGTCCCTGCTGTCACTCACTACCTTGCTGTCACTCACTACCTAACGGGAGTCCCTGCTGTCACTCACTACCTAACGGGAGTCCCTGCTGTCACTCACTACCTAACGGGGGTCCCTGCTGTCACTCACTACCTAACGGGGGTCCCTGCTGTCACTCACTACCTAATGGGGGTCCCTGCTGTCACTCACTACCTAATGGGGGTCCCTGCTGTCACTCACTACCTAACGGGGGTCCCTGCTGTCACTCACTGCCTAACTGGGATCCCTGCTGTCACTCACTACCTAACGGGGGTCCCTGCTGTCACTCACTACCTAACGGGGGTCCCTGCTGTCACTCACTACCTAACGGGGGTCCCTGCTGTCACTCACTACCTAATGGGGGTCCCTGCTGTCACTCACTACCTAACGGGGGTCCCTGCTGTCACTCACTACCTAACGGGGGTCCCTGCTGTCACTCACTATCTAACGGGGGTCCCTGCTGTCACTTACTACCTAACGGCGGTCCCTGCTGTCACTCACTTCCTAACTGGGGTCCCTGCTGTCACTCACTACCTAACTGGGGTCCCTGCTGTCACTCACTACCTAACAGGGGTCCCTGCTGTCACTCACTACCTAACGGGGGTCCCTGCTGTCACTCACTACCTAACTGGGGTCCCTGCTGTAACTCACTACCTAACTGGGGACCCTGCTGTCACTCACTACCTAACGGGGGTCCCTGCTGTCACTCACTATCTTAACGGGGGTCCCTGCTGTCACTCACTACCTAACGGGGGTCCCTGCTGTCACTCACTACCTAACTGGGGTCCCTGTTGTCACTCACTACCTAACTGGGGTCCCTGCTGTCACTCACTACCTAACGGGGGTCCCTGCTGTCACTCACTATCTAAACGGGGGTCCCTGCTGTCACTCACTATCTAAACGGGGTCCCTGCTGTCACTCACTATTTAAACGGGGGTCCCTGCTGTCACTCACTACCCAACTGGGGGTCCCTGCTGTCACTCACTACCCAACTGGGGGTCCCTGCTGTCACTCACTACCCAACTGGGGGTCCCTGTCACTACCTAACTGGGGGGTGCCTGTCACTACCTAACTGGGGGGTGCCTGTCACTACCTAACTGGGGGGTGCCTGTCACTACCTAAACTGGGGGCTCCTGTCACTGCCTACACTGGGGGGCTCCTGTCACTAACTGAACTGGGGGGCTCCTGTCACTACCTAAACTGGGGTACTCCTGGTGCTACCTTAACTAGGGGGCACCTGTCGCTACCTAAACTATCCAGGCCAGCCAGCCCAGCATCGCCACCAGCCAACCAGCCCAGAATCACTATCAAAAGGCCACAGCACCACAGCATCACCACCAGTCAGGCCAGCATTTACTTCAACCAGCCAAGCACAGCCCAGCATCACTGCCAGCCAACCCAGCCACAACATCGGCTACAGCTTTACCGCCAGCCAGGCCACAGCATCACTGCCAGGCCTTTCAGCTCACACATCATCCCCAATCCAGCCAAAACCAGTATTGCCAGGCCAGCCAGGCACAGCAGCCAGTAGAGGAGAATTCAGAAGCCAGGTGAGAGGTGTCTACCATATTAAGGGGGCATTCTGCCTATTTATGTGAAATGCTGTCTATTTATGTGCCTCGTGACTGCTGAATTTGTCTTGTTGGGGGCCTCAAGATTGCTGAATTTGTCTTGTTGGGTGCCTCATGATTTGTTGGGGGCCTCATGATTGCTGAATTTGTCTTGTTGGGGGCCTCACACTTGCTGACTTTGTCATGTTGGGGGCCTCATGATTGCTGAATTTCGTCTTGTTGGGGGTCACATGATTGCTAACTGCGAGACTATGGGAAAAGCTGAATCATCATCATATGAGACAATAGCATTAAACCTACTTTTTTAGCTTTTTAAAAAAGAAAATAAAACTGGCTGGTTCTAAAAAAATGAATATATTTTTTCAGAAGTAGGATGGATGAAATTGTTTATCTTTTCAGTTTTTCAACTTGGATTTTCCATAATGTTCATGTATGTGTTAAAACGTTTGTATAGGATTTAGTTTAAATTGCTGTTGCCACTTTGCGATAGATAAGTGACTTGTGGGTTGCAGTTTGGGCCTCCAAAAATATTTCGCCACCACTGTCCTAATCTAATGTACAATTGGCCCCACCCATGGCCACGCCCACTCACTGCATGACCACGCCCATTTTTGCAGCGGCGCACATAGCCCCCACCTAGTGCCCCCAGGTGCCACAGATCTCCAAGGACCCTAGGAACGCCCCTGTCATGGACTATCTATTCCAAGGCTACCAGCTGCCATATTGATGGACTGTGGATGTCTATATTACCTATCTATTGCAGGTTGCTGGTCCTTGTCCGACATGTGATTTCTTTATGTATTCTGTTTTCACATTAAAAGAGCTATCATTTTTGCAACATATCTTTTGTGTGCTGATCCTTGTGGAATACAGAGCCTGGGGCTCATAGCAGCAGCTATGCTTGTTATGGTTGTTGCTGTAACCCTGATGTAGATATGGATGTGATGAGCAACTGCATACAATGTGCTAAATCTATTTAGTAAAGCTTGCATTGGGTACATGTTCTGGATGCAAAACAAGCCCTCTTTTATCCAACCAGTTCTGCTGAACAGACATCCTGCTGCTTATGTTACCTCTGCATGGAAATTACTGAGCCACAGCGACTTCTTTTTGGATCAAGTCCCAATGAATATGGGTTCAAAATCCACAAGCGGCTCAGCAGTCCTGACCAAATAAGCAACATAGAAAGCCTCACGGAACTGTTCTGGCATAGAGAACTCCAACAGGGCTTTTGCCAAATTGGGGCTTGTATGTCCGACCCACAGAAGCCAAATAGCAAGGCAGAGAATTATGCACTGTGGTGAGGTTAAATTATGAAGATGAACGCTCTGCATGTCAATGTCACCGTAAATCTGCTCGTAACTCAAAGAGAACCAGCTTGTGTATCAAGCCACTCAGCAATGAAAGTCACAGGAATCTACAATGTTTCTTATTTGTTTTTGGTTTTGTGTTTTCTTTCCATGTAGTACATTCAATACTATCTTAAAACAAAATGTTATATACAATATTTATAGTATATATATCAAAAGTGAGTACAGCTCTGCCCCCTCACATTTTTGTAAATATAGTATTAGGGCTCATTTCCACTTAGGGCTCAGCCACACTATAAGCGCTTTTCTGAGCACTTGTGATTGATTAACGCTTTCTGAGCGCTTTTTAAAAATCGCTCCCATTCACTTTCATTAAAATCGCTGTAAAAAATTGCCATGATTTTTTGCGTACGTGGTCATGCCAATTTTTAAGCGATTTTAATAAAAGTGAATGGGAGTGATTTTTAAAAAGTGCTCAGATGGTGCTAATCGCTCACAAAGCACTCAGAAAACAGCTTATAGTGTGGCTGAACCCTAGTGCGCTTCTGTCCGCTTTTTTTCAGCACATCAATGTTACAGATTGATACATGTTGCTGAAAAGCGGACAGAAGAGCACAGATAGAAACAAGGCCTAATATACTTTCTTTGGACAACACTGGAAGATATGATACTTTTAAACAATGTAAAGTAGTCAATGTTTAGCTTGTATAATAGTGTAAATTTGCTGTCCCACCAAAATAACTCAACACACAACTATTAGGCCTCATTCCCATCTCTTCAACGCAGATGGCCGTGCGATCGGAACGCAGCACGTACGATCGCATGCCACCTACGCCGCTACCCGCTGTGCAGCTGATCCCATCCATTGACAGTGATGGGATCAGCTCTGCGCTTGCGGGCAAAATGCAGGCAGCAGTACACAAGTCAAGCACATCATAGTGCAACGTACTGCTGCGCAGCACTGTAGATGTGAATGTCAGAAGGGCTCTCTATGCACTTCTGCCGTTCTTGCGTTTCATCACCACATCATACGCGCTTCCATATCCGCCCGAACGCGCATATGATGTGAACGAGGCCTTAATGTATGAACCGCTGGCACCAAAAGCAGGCTTGGGTTTACATCACTGGAGCCTTTAGGCACAGATGTCTTGGCACCATAGACTTCACCGTCCATGAACCTACAAACCCCCACAAAATCGCACCAAGTGTGCTGGCTGTCCCGGCTGTCACTTCTTCCTTACATCCCTTGCCCGTCATAGGTAGCTAGTACAGCAGTGTCCCTCAGCATTAGGTAGCCAGAGGTATCCTCAGTATTAAGTAGCTAGTGGTGCAGTATTAAGTAGCTACTTAGCCTGTCTACTCCCCCCTCATCTGTGACAATCACAACTGTGATCTCTCAGCTGTGTCAGCTGCCTGCCTCGGCAGTGCAGCTAATTTGTTAGCACACGATGTTAACCCTATGTCTGCACAGTGGGAGACATGGCAGCGCTTTCAAACAAAACTTATACGCAAATGATTTATCTGCATGGATGTGCATTTCTGGTGCATCCTTGAGCGCTGTCATATGTCTGTCTGTTAACCCTATGTCTGCTTACTTGAAAGCAGAAAGTAGACACACTGCAGATTTATATCAGCTGTAACAAAGAAATGTTTTTGTATCTTTTAGAGCAGAGAGGAAGTTCTGAGTTCAGGTCCGCTTTAAATCAAAAATGAATAAAACTTTTACAACACCAATCTATGTTTATCTCAGTTTTATAACAGAACAGAATCAGGGTTTCCCTTAAAGGACAACTGTAGTAAGAGGTATATAGAGGCGGCCATATTTATCTCCGTTTAGGCTGCTTTCACAGTGGGACGTTACAGGCGCAGGTTAGAGCAGCCTGTAACGCAGCCCAACTCACAGTAATGAAAAATCAATGGGCTGTTCACAGTGCCCACACTGTGTTGGAGTGTAACGCTGCACGTTCAATGACAGTGCAGCATGCTGTGCGTTATACTCATATGTGGCTGTGTTCAGATGTTTGCACATGCTCAGTAGTTTTTTTTGTTTGTTTGTTTTTATTTGCCGCATGCACTTTTTTTTCATGTTTTTTTTTATGTTTTCTTTCGATAGTATGCGTCAAAAAGTATGCATCAGGGACGCATCAAGAGACGCATAATGCGGCTCTATATAACGTGTAACTTCAATATTAACATGCGTTGTGTTAGGGGCCCGTTATGCGACCTTAACGTCGCATGAAATGCAACGTCTAAAGGCTCATACACACATCAGACCATAGTCTTTTGAAAATGAAAGATCACAGACCAATTTTACCCCCTTCCATGTAGTATGAGAGCCATACTCTACACAGTCTAGAGCTGAACTCCCCATCAGACAGAAATCTTTGCAAGATGCTGCACACAAAGATGCTGTAGTCATTCAAAAGATCATTATCTGCAAAAGATCTGTTCCTGCAAAAGATCTGTTCCTGCAAAAGATCTGTTCCTGCAAAATGCATTCATAGTCTATGAGATCTGCAGATCATCATACACACCTTGTTTAACAGACATTCATCTGCAGATCAGATCCACCAGGATAGATCTTCAGATCTGCAGATGATTGTCTGATCTGCAGGTGAATGTCAGTTAAACAAGGTGTTTATGATGATCTGCAGATCTCATAGACTATGAATGCAATTTGCAGGAATGGATTTTTGGCAGGAACAGATCTTTTGCAGATACTGATCTTTTGTGTCTGTACAGCATCTGTGTGTGCAGCATCTTGCAACAAACACAATTGCCAACTTCCAGTCAGAGCAATATCCTGCCTCTATCTGGCCAGCAGACGCCAGTCAGCCAATCAGGTGCACTGTCATACACCCTTTGCCTGCCGTACCATACCTAGCAGGCATTACATAGATTAGCATTCAGGTGGGAGGCTTCGGTTGGACGCAATCATGAATTGCGTCGTTTACAGGGACGCCCCGTGTAGGCACATCTCCCACACGGTCCCCTCCCTAACCACTCACCTGTCAACCGCATCCTAGAAGCTGCAAAAAATAAATTTAAAATCACAAACACTGGTCCACATGACAGCCCAGGGGCCCCAGGTCTCTCTCACTCACTGGGGCCCCTAACCACCATGCGACACCTAGAGGGAAGTGCGGGCAAGCCCCGGACCTCTCACCTCCAGGGAACTCACCCCACCACCTCTAAACTGAATGCCAACTGCAACAAACACAATTGCCAACTTCCAGTCAGAGCTGTGCAGCATCTTGCAAAGGTATTTTTTCTGATGGGGAGTTCAGCTCCATAGACTAGACTGTGAAGGTATGGCTCTCATACTACATAAAGGGTGGTAAGATTGGTCTGTAATCTTTCATTTTCAAAAGACTATGGTCTGATGTGTGTATGTGGCCTTAGTGTGAAAGAGCCCTTAAAGGGATACTGTAGGGGGGCAGGGGGAAAATGAGCTGAACTTACCCGGGGCTTCTAATGGTCGCCCGCAGACATCCTGTGCCCGCGCAGCCACTCACCGATGCTCTGGCCCCGCCTCCGGTTCACTTCTGGAATTTCTGACTTTAAAGTCAGAAAACCACTGCACCTGCATTGCCGTGTCCTCGATCCCGCTGATGTCATCAAGAGCGCACAGCGCAGGCCCAGTATGGTCTGTGTCTGCGCAGTACACTCCTGGTGACATCAGCGGGAGCGAGGACACGGCAACGCAGGCGCAGTGGTTTTCTGACTTTAAAGTCAGAAATTCCAGAAGTGAACTGGAGGCGGGGCCTGAGCATCGGTGACTGGCTGCACGGACACAGGATGTCTGCGGGGGACCATTAGAAGCCCCGGATAAGTTCAACTCATTTTCCCCCGACCCCCCTACAGTATCCCTTAAGCAATACTAGTTGCCTGGCTGTCCTGCTGATCCTCATACTTTCAGCCATAGACCCTGCACAAGCATGCAGCAGATGAGGTGTCTCTGACATTATTGTCAGATCTGACAAGATTAGCTGCATGCTTGTTTCTGGTGTGATTCAGACACCACTGCAACCAAATAGACCAGCAGGGCTGCCAGGCAACTGGTATTGTTTAAAAGGAAATAAATATGGCAGCCTCCATATACTTCAGTTGTCCTTTAAACAATTTGACTCCTAGAAGTCTCCACAATATTATTGCACTTCCCCATTCAGATAACGCAAACTACTCAGAAAACGTGAATTTTAGTCATGGTGCTAAACCCCGTATGACTCCAGAATCACAAACCTGTCTGGCAATAGTCGGATAGACAGAATCCCTGAGGTTTGCTCTGCGTTAGAAAATCCCCAAGGTCTGTTCAGTGTTAGAAACTTAATTGGCTTTGCGAAGATGAAGAATAAAAATAAATTAAAGTATAAAAAAAAAAAAGAAATCTCATCATGAAAAGGCAAGAAAGTGATTAAATGACTCTCCAGTAAAATAATACAAGTAAAATGCTGTATTAAGATAGCACCAGCGTTAATGAATAGTCGACTGCGGCAGACGCGGTAAGCGGCTTGTCCTCATTAACGTTGCGGCATTAGCGAATCTACGGAGCGGCGAGAATGGAATCCGGCCTGTCTTTAATTGTTCCCATCTCTTTGAATTGCATTGAAGTCATTTCGCGGAAGATGTTGATGAAGAATGGGTCATTACGCTAATATTTTTTATTTTTTTTCGGTTCATATTTTCGGCAGCGGTGAGCTGTTCTCTTGTCATCGTATTAAACCTATCGCGACGTGTTTTCCTGCAGCCTCATTAGACCCTCTCAGCCGGCTAAATGATAACATTATCGCGCCCGAGCACAGATACCGGCGCTGCACTGGGGAACGACCAAATAACAAAAACATACACATTAATTACCAAGACAACAACAGAACTATTAATTTCATCCTGATTAGCGTTGTGTGAGTGATATCCCCGCTGGGCAGGATTGTTCAGCCACAGAGCAGTTTTACTTAGCTTTGACGATGTGAACTTTTCCCACAAAATGTTACACTGCTTAGACTTGAGTGTGGTTAAAATGCAGTGCCGGGCCGAGGCATAGGCTGGAGAGGCTCCAGCCTCAGGGCGCAATGTAGGAGGGGGCGCACAATTCATTCAGCTGTCATTCCTAATTGTGTATGAAGCAGAAAGAAATAAGAAAAGGGGATACATAGCAGTGACTGAAAGCCAGATAACTAGATATTAAGGTGTTGGGGAGGTTGTGGGCCCTGTGGCCCTCTTAAGGTGCGTACACACATGCGACTATAGTCGTTTGTAACGATCGTTCCCCGATCTTTACCAACGACGATCGTTACAAAAAACGAACCACCGACTATTAAGGCAAACGACGAACGAGCCTAATCGCTACAAAAGAAAGTTCTGTCTCGGCGGATATTAACCAACGACGATCATTTGCAAAAGTAGTACATCGTTGGAAACGGTCGTTCGTACTAGGCTTGACATGCGCATTTCACAATTTCTCTGTGAAACTTCTCATTTTTATGCGCAGGCGCAATAGTTGCTTTACGTGATGTAACGTTCGTTCTAACGATCAGATCGTTACACACCTTTTAAAACTATCTTTACTTAGGTCGTTCTTTCATCAATTAAAAGTTCGTTCGTCGTTCTCAACGAACGATCGTTGTCGCATGTGTGTACGTAGCATTAGTCTAATAGCAATCAGTGTGTGACGGCTGGGGTGGGAGGGATGGAGGGGCGCACTTTGGTGTCTCAGCCTTGGGTGCTGGAGGACCTTGTCCCTGCTGTGTTTAAAGCGTACCAGAGATGACATGTGACATGATGAAATAGACATGTGCATATACAGTGGCAAGCATACAGACACTTATGCTGTGCACCTTTTCTTTTTTCTCTGCCTGAAAGAGTTTATAATTAGCTATGGAACTGACCGTTTTTCTCCAGGCAGGACTTAGTCGGCTCACTGATAACAAATTACAGCTATATAACACTTCCCTAAGCAGACACCTGGGCTTTTTACTGTGAGGGGGGGAGATAAAAAGGTAAATATTTCATGTTATTTCACTCTGGGACTCTTGAGGCCCTGCAATTGAGCAGAGACTATGAAACATTAAATCTGCTATGTAAATGTTTATACTTAAAATAAAACCTTGAGATATCTAAAAGAGTCATTTTTAGGAGTAGAAGGACAGATCCAATTGTTTATCTTGTTCGTTTATTTTCATCTCTGGTTCACTTTAAATGAGGCTGGTGATCAATAATGCAATATACTTGCATTATTGGCTGCTTTTAAGCGGACCTGAACTCAGAACTTCCTCTCTACTTTAAACGCTTAACACCCAACAACACTCGCCACCCGCCCCAAAGCACACTAGCTGCTGAAAAACTGGTTTCCACTAGCCTTTTTCTTTATGGCTTTGCCTTACACCCCCCTAGGAGTTTTGGCTCACCATGAACTTGCTAGGCAATCTGTAACCGATATGAGGCCCCATTCACACTACAGCGTTTTGCCACGATTTAAAAGCGCTAGCGTAATGAAACCTTATGGGCCCGTTGTTACTTAGGCGATTTGCGCAAATCGCCCAAAAACGGCCAAAAACGCGAAACGCAAACGCATCACCTGCACTATTTTCAGGCGATTTCCCAGCGATCGCGTTTCAGTGCTATAGAAGCGCTAAACGCGTTCGCGGCAAAATCGCCGCAGTGTTAAGTGGTTTTTCTGCGTGAAATCGCGGAAAAATCACTCCTGCAAAACCCCGGCAAAAATTGCTGGCGTTTTGCTTTTTGTAAGTGTGAATGGGGCCTAAGGTCTTTTTGAAACATCATTTTTTTACATGTTAAACAGATGCATAGACAGATGCTCAGAGAGCCAGACAGTCAGCTGGACAAACTATAGACAGGTAAATACAATATATAGTTATGGTTACAATCCCTGGACATACAAGCTGCATGATTGTACAAATTATGGAGAAGCCAGCTGCTAAAATGTCTCAAATTTCCATCTAGCGAGTATTTCTGTCACATTGGGAAAAAAACTGGCTGTTAATAACCTTTCAGGGACCTGAAGACTCTTCCCTTATTAGCACATAAAGAATATGACAAACTGTTAGACTGAGACTGCATTTTCTCCGACACAATCCCTGCGGTGTTCTTCCTTATCTCCCCCCGAAGATCTCGCCTTCCCCAATATGTTCATTACATCTCTGCAGCCAACGTTCCAACTCATATTCATATTCCTCCTAATGCTTCAAATAGACTGGAGTCAATTATTTATTAAAGCTTCCAGCTTGTGTAAAGAATGAAAGTTACACAGCAATTAATTCCAACCAGAATAAGAATATGTTCCTTAGCTGAGAACAAGATAACTAGAAGGCTGCCTTTCCACTTCCTGCAGTCCGCTCGAAAAAAACAGATCGCCAACGTTTTGCCGATTGCAACAGCACCGCGATTAACATCGAAATTGCAGTGCTCCTTTTCCTTCAGTGCGATTAGTTTTTGCCCGATTTTTTCCAAAATGCAATTGTATGCCTGCACAATTTTGGTGCGATCGCGTTTCGTTTCCAACAGTTCACGGCGCAATCGTGGCGAGTGAAAAAAGGAGGCTTTGTGATCGCAAATGCAGCGCGATTGCGCTTGTGGTCCACTCGCAAGTGGAATGGCAGCCTGTGTCAAGGGGGAGGGCAGATGATTAAAAGGAAAGCTAAGTAAAAAAAAAAAAAAGTTTTAGAAGTTGAGGCTGCATGTTGAAATAATATAATCAACCAACTTTTCTCTGTGAAGTCTGTCTCTGTTCTCCAATCCAGGGGCGTAAGTAGAAATGACTGGGCGCCCTTGGGAAACTTTGGATAAGGACCCCTACCCCCTCCTCGCTTTCTGCACAGGTAAACAGAACAATTGGCCAGTGCACACTAGAATGGTTTCCTGATGCAGATAAAAAGACAGCAGTGAAGCACTGCATGCCTTTTTTCTATCAAATGCATTTGCTTCTGTTATAAAACTTGCATGTTTTCACACATACAGACACATGGGGCTCAATTCACTAAAGTGTGATAACTGCTATCACAGCAGTTATCACGCGGACTGCCACGCGCAAAGGTTAGCATGTGAACAGCGTTACTTCGCGTGATAAGCAAATGTTTGCGCGCGATCACGTGCGCTTTTCACGCACGCTGTGACTCGAGCCCATGGTGTGCAGAAAACAGATACAGAAAACAGACAAACAAGTGCCTGCGCTCGCAGTCTCAGCTTATTACACTTACTCTGTCCACCTTTGATGGAGCAAAACTGGCTCTGCAGATTTCTCCAGCATCAGTGCAGTACACAACACTTGGGAAGGAGGTAAAGAGGCTTTCAGCAGGGTGTTGGACACAAAACCCTGCTGCACACTGAATAGGGGCTGTCTACAAATCTTTGTCTACACAACTTTGTATGATTCCTTATGAGTGGCTGAACAAATGCAGTCATTAGAAGAATTGTGCAAAGAGCAGAAATATTTTTCTCTCTGTGCCCTAAGTTGTCAGTCTCTCAGGAGAGAGAACTTGCCAATGTTCACTTTTTTTCTTCACAAGGGTTAAAGTGGACCTGAACTCTTGCACAGGACAGAAGGAAAACATAGAGAAATGCACCTTGTATGTATTTGGAGAGTTTAGCCTGTCTAATTCCCCCTCACCTGCGACCAATCAAGACTGTAGTTTGATCTCTCGGCTATGTCAGCTGGCTGCCTCAGCAGAGCAGCTAATTTGTAAACACAGGATGTTAACCCTATGTCTGCTTCCATAAAAGCAGGAAGTAGAAACACTGTAGATTTATTGAAGGATTTGTGTCAGCTGTAAAGGCCCGTTCTCACTTAAAGTAGCAAAATGCTAGGGTTTTGCATGGGTGATTTTACCGTAATCTTGGAATTTTTGAGCAATCACGATTAGCGCTTTTTAAGCTCTGTATCATGATCGCTCTAGAATCGCGGCAAAAAATCGTGAATCGCCCGCAATCGGCAGCAATCACAGCAGTGAGATCACTGCCATTAGTTAGTATTGCGCTAATTCTTTAAAAAGCATTAGCGCTGCGATTAGTCAGAATCGCCCGCTAATCACCGCAGTGAGAACGGGCCCTAACAAAAAAAATGTTTTTCTTTAAGGGCTACTATTCTGTTCCGTATCTTTTAGAGCAGAGAGGAAGTTTTGAGTCCAAGTCCCCTTTAACTGCTTTGTGCTCTTGGTGACACCATGTACAGGAAGTGAGGTATCATGCTAACCGAAACACATGTGGCAATAGAAAAAACGGATATAGAAGAGCCCTTCCTAATGTTAGCCGGGGTTCTGCTTTAGGCAAGTGAGAGGAAGAATCGCCCACAGCTTCGTCTGCTTTCTTTCTTTTTCTTGGCTTTTCTGCGGGGTATGCCGGCCTCCCCGCCGTGACTAAACAAATGGACTTTAATATACAGAACAGAAGCTGCACAGTATTCAAAAGATTAATAAAAAAAAATTAACATTACAGTTAAAAATACATTTACGATAAGACAAAATTAAGTTTTTCCTTTTATGTATTTTACTTTGGTGCTTTTTTTTAAAGATGACCTTGCAGAGGAACCGCGAGCGTATTGCCGCTTGTGTTTTCTGTGGACTTAGCAAAACGCATTTAGAAACAGAAGAATGTTCATCAGTCATCACTAGTGATGGGCGAACACCTGGATGTTCGGGTTCGGGAAAGTTCGCCGAACATGGCCGAGATGTTCGGCATGTTCGGGCCGAACCCCGAACTTCCCGAACATCCCTATTTTGGGGGCCCTATGGGGTCGCAGGCATAAGGGGGGAGCATGCCCCGATCGCGGGGGGGGTCGGAAATTCCCCCCACCCCCTCCGCTAGCGCTCCCCCCTCTGCCCGCTTCCCCATTCAAAAGTTTCAAGAAGTACCTGTATAGCGGATGGCCTGGCAGTGGGCGGCACTGTGGAGTGAGGAGGAGGAGGAGTCCGGAGAGTGACGAGTTGAGGGAGGCCGGGCAGCGGGCGTGAGGTCAGCGAAAGGGCGGAACTTCCGCCCTTTCTCTGACCTCACGCCCGCTGCCCGGCCTCCCTCAACTCGTCACTCTCCGGACTCCTCCTCCTCCTCACTCCACAGTGCCGCCCACTGCCAGGCCATCCGCTATACAGGTACTTCTTGAAACTTTTGAATGGGGAAGCGGGCAGAGGGGGGAGCGCTAGCGGAGGGGGTGGGGGGAATTTCCGACCCCCCCCGCGATCGGGGCATGCTCCCCCCTTATGCCTGCGACCCCATAGGGGGGCCGTATTGCGGCCTGTTCGGCCGAACAGGGCCCTGTTCGCCCGAACAGGGGCCCTGTTCGGCCCTGTTCGGGGGCATACAGAAGTTCGGGGCGAACCCGAACTTAAAAGGCCGAACACCATGAGGTGTTCGGCCGAACTCGAACATCACCCGAACAGGGTGATGTTCTGCAGAACCCGAACAGTGGCGAACACTGTTCGCCCAACACTAGTCATCACACACTGTGAAGCCGGAATCAGATACTTACATAGTAGAAATCAAGGCTCTGCTTGTATTATCTATATATATAATAGGCTAAGTGCCTCAACCTTCAAGCAAGAAGAAGAAGTATCGCCCTGCCCCCAGGGCCGGTCCAAGCAAGAAGAAAGGGCCGGTCCAAGCAAGAAGAAGTAGCACCCTGCCCCCAGGGGCGGTCCTACACTTGCCACCGAGCTGGAGGGGGTAGCGGGCAGGAAGGGGGTATTGGGCACAGCGGCGGGGAGGGGACCCCCCCTCCCTAACCTGGGTCCCCCATCTGCGCTCCTCCTCTAGCTTAAGTTGAGCAGCAGCCACCGCTATTAGTAAGAGGCAGTGGGCGGGGATGACTCACTGCTTCCGCGTTCCAGCGTGCGTTCCACTGTCGTCACTTCCTGCAATGCCGTCCACTTACAATACAGTGGGCAGCATTGCAGGAAGTGACAACAAAGGAACACACGCTGGAACGTGGAAGAGGTGAGTCATCCCCGCCCGCCTCTTACTAATAGCGGCGGCGGCAGGCGGCAGCTGCTGAACTTAAGCTGGAGGGGGAGCGCAGATAGGGGACCCAGGTGAGGGGGGTTCCAACCCCCCTCCCCGCCGCTGTGCCCAATACCCCCTTCCTGCCCGCTACCCTCTTATGCGGTGTATGCTACACCGTGGGTCTGCTAGTTTATTATAAAAAGCCCAATTCAGGTCAGGCCTGGATTTACATCACAAGAGCCTATAGGCACCAATGTTTTGGCATCCTAGACTTCAACCTCCACAAACCTAAACACCTCCACCAAACCGCGCCCCATGTGTGCTGACTGGCCCAGTTGTCACCCCTCCCTTACTTTATATGCCTGGTGTAGGTAACCAGAGCTGCCCCTTAGTACTAGGTAGCCAGAAATACCCTCAGTATTAACCTATTTTGGTTCCTGGACGTAGAAACTACGTCCAGGAACCATGCGCCCTGCCGCGCGCTCCCGCGGCCGATCGCGCGCGTGCACGCGTGCTCCCGGCCGCGTATTCGGTAGCCAGGCAATCAGTGAATCGGGCTACGGTGCCCGATCACTGATTCCTCTCCCCCGCTGAAAAAGCGACAGCTTCTCTCGGAAGCTGCGCCTTTTCTGGCTGTTCCCTCCCCGATGTGTCACTCTAAGCGTGTGTTACGCTTAGAGTGACGTCATGTAAACAAACTCATGGCCGCCATCTTGTGGCCAAAAAGTAATACTACAACTGAAAATAAAAAAAAATGAAAATCAACACACATTTACATTACAAACCTATTGTTTACCTCCCACCCTCCCAAAACTACCCAAATAAAATGTTTACTATAAAAAAAAACCAAAAACATTACAATAAAAAAACAAACATGTAAATATTTACCTAAGGGTCTAAACTTTTTAAATATCAATGTAAAGATGAAATATTTCTATATTTTTTTATTTTAAACTTGTAAATAGTGATAGATGCAAAACGGAAAAAATGCACCTTTATTTCCAAATAAAATATTGTAGCCATACATTGTGATAGGGACATAATTTTAACGGTGTAATAACCGGGACATATGGGCAAATACAATACGTGAGTTTTAATTATGGAGTCATGTATTATTTTAAAACTATAATGGGTGAAAACTGAGAAATAATGAATTTTTCCATTTTTTTCTTATTCTTCCTGTTAAAATGCATTTACAGTAAAGTGTCTCTTTGCAAAATGTAACCCCCAAAGAAAGCCTAATTGGTGGCGGAAAAAACAAGATATAGATCAGTTCATTGTGATAAGTAGTGATAAAGTTATAGGCTAATGAATGGGAGGTGAACATTTCTCACGTGAAAACGGCGGAACCTGAATGGGTTAAGTAACTGGAGATGCCCCCAAGTATTAGGTAGCTAGCGCCCCCCCCCCCAGCTTCAGGGAGATCTTGTCAGTAGAGTGATAGTGAGTAACCTCTCATTCAGTGGTGCTCACCGCCAGGTCGTGATCACGCTTACGCGTGGATTCACGACCATTTTGACGCATTCCGCCTCGGACACGCTAAGCCGTGAATAGATTTTCAACCACGAAAATCTACTTCGGCTTCGCGTGAATGCGGACAGAAATCCGCATTCACGCTCGTGAAACCTGGGGCTGAAGTCGTGGTTTGCGGAAATGCGTCAAACTATGCGGAAGTGACACATTGCAGGCCAATCAGAGTGCCCCAGCCAGGCCCTAGCAACCAATCACAGGAGGGGAGCTATGCCCTCCCCTCCTGAATATAAAGCGGCGGCCATGATGGAAAAGCTCTGTCCTTGCTAGACTGTGGTGCTGAGAGGATTATCTCCAGACCATTGTTGTTTGAGCAAGTGCATTTATTGTGTTAAAAACAAAGCGTTTTTTTTGCTAACACTGGTCTTATACTGTACACAGTTAGCTAGTCAGTGAGTGATTGCTGTAGTTAGTTGTAGTCAGTGTAGTGTAGTGGGAGTGTGGGAGTCTAGTGATTATTTAACTGTGTGTAGTGCTGTGCAGGCAGGTTCAGTGCTGCAGTGTAGTGGGAGTGGGGATTATCTGTGTGTAGAGTGCAGGCAGGCAGGTTAGTGCAGCTGCAGTGTTCACTTGTATATTCCAGTGACAGTTATACACTTGTACTATTTGCAGGCAGCCAGTCACACCGCCAGCGCCGCCACTCTCTGCCAGCGCTGTTCATTCATTCTGTCAGTGACCTTGTGCCGTGCCCAGTGCCCACTGCTCGCTCGCTCGCTGGCATATGAGCATCTCATTACACAGTGTGACATCCTTGTGTGCCCACTGCATCCTTCAGTGACCTAGTTGTATATCCAGTGCCCACTGCTGTGCCCACTGCATTCTTCAGTGACCTTGTACTGTGGCCACTGCATCCTTCAGTGACCTTGTACTGTGCCCACTGCATCCTTCAGTGACCTTGTACTGTGCCCACTGCATCCTTCAGTGACCTAGTTGTATATCCAGTGCCCACTGCTGTGCCCACTGCATTCTTCAGTGACCTTGTACTGTGGCCACTGCATCCTTCAGTGACCTTGTACTGTGCCCACTGCATCCTTCAGTGACCTTGTACTGTGCCCACTGCATCCTTCAGTGACCTAGTTGTATATCCAGTGCCCACTGCTGTGCCCACTGCATCCTTCAGTGACCTTGTACTGTGCCCACTGCATCCTTCAGTGACCTAGTTGTATATCCAGTGCCCACTGCTGTGCCCACTGCATCCTTCAGTGACCTTGTACTGTGGCCACTGCATCCTTCAGTGACCTTGTGCTGTGCCCACTGCATCCTTCAGTGACCTTGTACTGTGCCCACTGCATCCAGTGATTCATTACTAGCAACATGTCTGGCAGGGTTTCGCGGGGTGAGAGGAAAGGGAGTTCAATTGCCTCAGCCACTTCTGGGACTGCTCCACGTCCAGGGAGAGGACGCCCAGCTGTACGTGGTCGTGATGCAGCAGAAAAGGGGGCAGCAAAGCCTGGGCCGAGTCAGCGGACGCCATTGTCCAAATATTTTAAAGTTTCTGGTCCCCGTGTGGTGGTTGAGCAAATGGAACCTGACGTACTCATGGACATCATGACTTCCTCCCAGACCTCTACTGTGAGCACCACTCCAAGCAGTAGCAGCAGCAGCCAACATCCCACGCTTGTTGTGACATCCACCCCAGCACCCACTGGTGAGCAGCCCACCCAGGATGACAGCGTTCTGTCCCTCAGTCCGGCATCTGGGAACCTGCTGATGCAAGAAGCACAGGACTTACTGGGGACTGATGTGGCAGAGATTGAGATCGGGCCACAATCACAAGCGTTGTTGAGTTCTGGTGATGAAGAAGAGGGGTCTGTGTCTGGGGATGTAGGGACAGAAGAGGAGGCGGGGGAGTCAGAGGAAGAGCTGGATTATGATGATGCTGCTGATGATGACGTTGTGGACCCTAACTATGTGCAGCCTGCTGAGTCCGTGGAAGAATGGTCAGAGCAGGATGACGAGTTACCTCGGCCTAGGCAAGGATATCGCCATATGTCAGGCAGGGGCAGGGGCATCGGCAGCAGTGGGCGTGGAGGAAGTAGACAGGACACTGCTTCAGCCGGCACCACCACCATGCAACCCCCGGCAACTACTACCACACATTGCTCCGCTGCACCCTCTGCTAGTGGGGGCCGCAGTAAATTAAAGTCACCAGTGTGGGATTGCTTTGAGGAATGTACTGATGACAAAAGGTATGCGGTGTGCAGGTTATGCAGCAAAAGATTGAGCCGTGGGAAAAGTCTGAGCAAGATGGGTACCTCATCCCTCCAGGGCCACCTGAGAAGCCGCCACTGCCGCGAGTATGCGGACTTTAAGAGGAAGCAGGCACTGCTGGCAGGGGTTCCTGAGAGCAGAAGGCCCACCAGCGCAGCAGCATCCTCCCTCCCTCAGGGTCGTGAATCCCCCACAGCAGCAGCAGCAGTAGTAGCACGCAAGCGCTCTTCCACCTCGGCTGCTCAGGACACAGACATTGAGGCTGGCAGCCAGTGTTCGTCTCTCTCCTCTGTCTCCCCTGCATCCCAGCGTCGTCAGACCCTGCTGAGCGACACCTTTCAGGGTCTGACCAAGCCTCTGCCTCCAAGCCACAGGCGGATCCGCAAACTAAATGGCTTGCTGGCCCGGGCCATGGCATCACAGCTGCTTCCCTACTCCCTGGTGCAGGAGGGGAGCGCCATGCGGACGCTGCTCCAATTTGGCATCCCCGAGTGGCAAGTCCCCAGTCGCCACTATTTCAGCAGGAGCGCGATCCCAGCACTCCACAAGTTTGCGGTGGAAAACGTGGCCCGTTCCCTGGACTACTCTGTGGGCAAGCGGGTCCACGTGACCATGGACTCGTGGAGTAGCAGATTTGGGACAGGTCGCTACCTGTCCTTTACGGCCCACTGGGTGACACTGATGGAAGGGAGGGAGGACAAGAGCGCATCAGCCCAGCTAGTGGTGCCACCACGCGGGATCAGGGGGGATGCAGAAGGGTCCTGTCACGACACTCCCTCAGCACCCGGAAAGCAAGCCCGCCTCAGCAGCAGCAGCGCCAAGCCTCGGCACTGCCAAGCCCTTTTAAAATTGGTGACCCTGGGGAAGGAGAGGCTTACGGCCACCAACGTCCTGGCCGCCCTCAGGAAGCAGGAGCGGAGGTGGCTGACCCCCAGAGGCCTGGAAGTGGGGTATGTGGCAGCCGATAACGGGGCCAACCTGGTGGCAGCAGTGCAGCAGGGAAACCTCCAGCACATCCCCTGCTTGGCCCACGTGCTCAATCTTGTGGTGCAGCGCTTCTTGCGCACCTACCAGGGGATGAGCGAGCTGCTGCAGGATGCCCGGGCGGTGGTACGCTTTTTCCGCCTGTCAGCCACTGCCTCTGCACTCTTGTCCACCTTACAGCAGCAGTATGGAAGGCCACAACACCGGATGATCATCGACATGCCAGTTCGCTGGAATTCGACTCTGGCCATGTTGGAGCGGCTGTGTCAGCACAGGCTGGCTCTTAGGGCCTACATGCTAGACCCAAGTGTCCCCAGCAACCAGCAAGTCCCCATGATTACTGCCACTCAGTGGACACTGATGCAGCAAGTATGCCTGGTGCTGAGTCCCTTCCTGGAGGCAACCAAGATGGTCAGTGAGGAGCGGGCCTCTGTGTGCCAGTGGGTGCCCTTGGTTTGTCTACTGGAGCAGGCAATGGACAATTTAATTGAGCGTGGGGATGAAGCCCTGAGGCAGTTGGAAGAACAGGAGCAGATGGCAGCACAGTCCAGCTCAGAGGAGGGCTCACAGCAGGTAGTGGAAGAGTTGGAGGTCCCTAACCTGAATGAGGAGGAGGAGGAGGAGCAGAGTGCAGCAGGCGTTGTACGTGGATGGCGGTTTGAGGAGGACAACGACATGGCACAGGAAGAGGACAGGCATGCGTTATGGGACAATGGCGAGGACGAGGGAGATCTTGCTGGCAGGGCCCACTTGTTTCCCATGGCTGTGCACATGTTGCGCTGCCTTCGCAGGGACCCCCGGGTGATCCAGATGCGTTCAAGGGAGGACATCTGGATTACCTTGATGCTTGATCCCCGTCTGAAGGGGAATCTGGGAGACTTAATGACGCCATCCACCACCGAGCAACGCACAAGGGAGTTGAAGGAGGCCCTTGTGCGCAGACTACTGGAAGCATTCCCCCAGCCTTCCACCCCCACTGTAACTGCTCTGCCAAGCCAGCAAGAGGTGCCTGCCATTGCCACTAGCAGCACAACAACAACCACCAGCAGCAGCAGCAGCAACTGGCGCCCCGGAGACCTGAAGAGCCTAAGCAAGAGCCTGTATGCAGTGCAGCAGCCCAGAACAGAGGTGCCCGCCACAGCATCCACCACCAACCAGCACAAGCAACGACTGACCACCATGGTGTCTGACTATATGGGGTCATCCAGCGGGCTCAATGACACCGACAGCCCCGTGGACCCCTTGGAGTACTGGGTCAAGAGACTGGACATCTGGAGCGAGCTTTCCCAGTACGCCCTGGAACTCCTATCCTGCCCTCCTTCCAGTGTCCTCTCAGAGAGATGCTTTAGTGCGGCCGGTGGCGTGGTCACAGAGAAGCGCTCTCGGCTCTCCCACGCCTCTGTGGACAAACTCACCTTCCTGAAAATCAACCAGGCTTGGGTGGAAGGTGAGTTTCTGGCCCCTATTGTCGGACACAGGGGGACATGAAGTGGCTGCTGCATGTGCTGTTGTTAACTATGCCTGCCTTTATAAAGACATTTACTACCTGCCTAGTGCCTACCTTGGTTAATTTTTTGGTGTTATGGTACTACTACCAGTAAGTTGCCATGGTCCTCCTTCTGAGCTGCTGAACTGACCGCCCGCTTTGTCCTCCTGACTCAGTCGCTACTACACTCTGCGTTCACACTGCCCGGGTCACCGGGTGCATTTAATTTTTTGGCCAGCACTATGACGCTGTGCTACTACTACTGTGCTGCTGCTGCTGAACTGACCGCCCGCTTTGTCCTCCTGACTCAGTCGCTACTACACTCTGCGTACACACTGCCCGGGTCGCCGGGTGCATTTAATTTTTTGGCCAGCACTATGACGCTGTGCTGCTACTACTACCACCAGTATGTTGCCGTGGTCCTTCTGTGCTGCTGAACTGACCGCCCGCATAGTCCTTCTCCTGACTCATGGGACAATGGCGAGGACGAGGGAGATCTTGCTGGCAGGGCCCACTAATTTTTTGGCCAGCACTATGACGCTGTGTTACTACTACTGTGCTGCTGCTGCTGCTGAACTGACCGCCCGCTTTGTCCTCCTGACTCAGTCGCTACTACACTCTGCGTTCACACTGCCCGGGTCACCGGGTGCATTTAATTTTTTGGCCAGCACTATGACGCTGTGCTACTACTACTGTGCTGCTGCTGCTGCTGAACTGACCGCCCGCTTTGTCCTCCTGACTCAGTCGCTACTACACTCTGCGTTCACACTGCCCGGGTCACCGGGTGCATTTAATTTTTTGGCCAGCACTATGACGCTGTGCTACTACTACTGTGCTGCTGCTGCTGAACTGACCGCCCGCTTTGTCCTCCTGACTCAGTCGCTACTACACTCTGCGTTCACACTGCCCGGGTCACCGGGTGCATTTAATTTTTTGGCCAGCACTATGACGCTGTGCTACTACTACTGTGCTGCTGCTGCTGAACTGACCGCCCGCTTTGTCCTCCTGACTCAGTCGCTACTACACTCTGCGTTCACACTGCCCGGGTCACCGGGTGCATTTAATTTTTTGGCCAGCACTATGACGCTGTGCTGCTACTACTACCACCAGTATGTTGCCGTGGTCCTTCTGTGCTGCTGAACTGACCGCCCGCATAGTCCTTCTCCTGACTCATGGGACAATGGCGAGGACGAGGGAGATCTTGCTGGCAGGGCCCACTAATTTTTTGGCCAGCACTATGACGCTGTGTTACTACTACTGTGCTGCTGCTGCTGCTGCTGAACTGACCGCCCGCTTTGTCCTCCTGACTCAGTCGCTACTACACTCTGCGTTCACACTGCCCGGGTCACCGGGTGCATTTAATTTTTTGGCCAGCACTATGACGCTGTGCTACTACTACTGTGCTGCTGCTGCTGCTGAACTGACCGCCCGCTTTGTCCTCCTGACTCAGTCGCTACTACACTCTGCGTTCACACTGCCCGGGTCACCGGGTGCATTTAATTTTTTGGCCAGCACTATGACGCTGTGCTACTACTACTGTGCTGCTGCTGCTGAACTGACCGCCCGCTTTGTCCTCCTGACTCAGTCGCTACTACACTCTGCGTTCACACTGCCCGGGTCACCGGGTGCATTTAATTTTTTGGCCAGCACTATGACGCTGTGCTACTACTACTGTGCTGCTGCTGCTGAACTGACCGCCCGCTTTGTCCTCCTGACTCAGTCGCTACTACACTCTGCGTTCACACTGCCCGGGTCGCCGGGTGCATTTAATTTTTTGGCCAGCACTATGACGCTGTGCTGCTACTACTACCACCAGTATGTTGCCGTGGTCCTTCTGTGCTGCTGAACTGACCGCCCGCATAGTCCTTCTCCTGACTCAGTCGCTACCACCACTGCACTCTGCGTTCACACTGCCCGTGTCCACTGACAACTCTGCTGCGATGTCATTGCTAATTGCTGAAAAAAAAAAAAAAAAAAAAAATTACAAAAACCTCTCTGGAGCCTTTTTGCCGTCAGCCACTCATCCTCCTCCAGCGGTACCTTCGCCGCCAAGTGCCATTGGAACTCGCCTTCACCTCTTTGACTGCTTAACGGCGCGTATATCCCTTTTTAAAACCACTTATTACCAATTAATAGCCCCATTTAAAGTGTTGATTTCACTTTAAAATCCATTTTCTCTAGAAAAAAAAAAATTTTTGGAATTTTTTTATGTTGACGTTATGTTGCCCCTTATCACCTCGATAATCCATGCTATTTGGGGGACTGTAGCATGTATGGAGGCTTTGTTATTAACGTTAAAAGAAAATCCGCCTCCGGGCGTGAATCCGCGCGTGATTACGCCATTCACGGGAAAAAATCCGCGTGGTTGCGTGGACGCGGACGAAAATCCGCATGCGGCGGGGCCGAATGCGGATTTTTTTTTGCAACCACGCGGATTTCCGAATTCGTGGATGAGGCACATCCGAGCATCCCTGCTCTCATTTAAGCTCTGCTTGGACTCTGTATAGAGACTGGGTTTAATTCCTGGCCAATGTATGTGAGTTGGCGTTTGAAATCCTACAAATCCCTAAGCAAGCTCATTTTTCTCTTGGATATATCATAATGGTGCATGCTAGGCTGGCTTCAGCAGATAGTGTTGGTGGTGGTATAGTGGTGAAGAGAGTTGCCTACCAAGCACCAAGACCTGGGTTCAATTCCCGGCCAAGGTATGTAAGCTGGCTTTTGAAATCCTACAATTCCCTGGAAGACAAGACCCTCCTCCGGAGAAGGAGGAGGAAGGGTGCAATATAAGGAATAACAATCAGCCAGGAGCAAGCTAACAAGCCTACAAGAGCCTAACTAAGCTTTCCCTAGCAGAGTCTGTCAGCAGCTGTCCCTTAACTAATTACTGAAGGCAGACGAGTGAGTAAAACGGCAGGAGAACCTTGCCTTTTATAAGGGGGGGTGGGGCTCCAGCAGTGAGTGTAGTCTGATTGGCGACAATGTGCCTGCTGACTGTGATGTAGAGGGTCAAAGTTAATCGTAATGGAGCATTATGGGGCGAATCGAATTTCCGCAAACGTTCACCTTCACCGGCGAACGCGAAAAACCCAAAGTTCCCCTGGAACCGTTCGCGGGCGAACCGTTCGAGCCATCTCTATTGCTGAATTGTCCCTGTGACGGCTCCCGTATTTTAATGTTTATGATATTGAAGATTTTGTAATAAAGATTTCTATGCGTTTGGAAGAAATCCCTGAGTGTGCTGATCCTTGTGGACTTTACCCTTGTACCTCTTGTGTCTCCTTGTGTCCTCCTCTGTCCTCCTGTGTTTTCCCGTGTCCCCCATGTGTCTGCCTCTGTCCTCCTTTATGCCCCTTTGTGTCCCCCTGTGTCCTCCTCTGCATGGGCACACTACAGGGAGTTACCGACATTGCGGCCGGTTGGAGGCTCCTATTGGCAGGTTGTAACAATTGGTGTCAGCAACACAGATTTTTCTGATTATTGGTGATCTGCAGTATCACCAATAATACAGATACTATACCTGATTATGTGGTGATCTGCAGAATCACCAATAATGCTAGTATAGCTAGACACTGGACAACCAATGTGGGATTGTGTTTTGGTGCAACAGTAATGAGAAGAGGAGATCTCCCGAGGAGCGGGAGATTCAGACAATACTGCAGCCAAGGATCCCCTGAGGAGCAGGGGATTCAGACTGTACTGCTGCCAGTGGACACCTAAGAAGCAGGGACCACTGACTGTGCTGCAAGGATGATCAGCTGAGGAGCAGGTGATTAAGACTACACTACAGCCAAGGATCTCCTGAGGAGCAGGATATTCAGACAGTACTGCAGCCAGTGGACACCTGAGGAGCAGGGACCACTGAATGTGCTGCAAGGATGATCACCTGAGGAGCAGGTGATTAAGACTACACTACAGCCAAGGATCTCCTGAGGAGCAGGAGATTCAGACTGTACTGCAGACAGTGGACACCTGAGGAGCAGGGACCACTGACTGTACTGCAAGGGCTGATCACCTAAGGAGTAGGTGACAGCTCTTAGAGATTCCTCACTAATGGCTAGTCCCACTAGTGAGGACAGGAAGGTCAGACAAGCAGAGTAGGCAACGTTCGGACAGATAAAGTACAAAGACGGAAGGCTGATTCGATGTATAGGTTCAGGCAGAGTCGGCAACAGTAATCAGATAGGCAGAGGTACCGAATCAGCAAACAGGAAAGTAGTCAAGGAAGCAGAAGGTCATAACAGATAAACAATAGCAATGTAGCAATATCCTAGTCTAGGTGTGAAGTCCTTGGTTTCAACACCTGGGATCTAGACTAATGTATAGTACACAGATAACACAATGCAATTAGTACTTTAAGCTATCAACGGCTAAGTGTGGATCCCCAGCTCCAGCTGGTTCTAGCACACTGTAGGATCTGACTAGGGTCTGAGCGCTAACACGTTAGCATTTGCAACAGCAGACAACCAGTAACTGACAGGCAGGTCCCATATATACTCTGAGCACTCCACAGCGACGCCCCAGTCACTCAGCCAATCCGGAGCACTATTGGAATCAGCTGACTCCTCTTTTACTTGCATAAAGGTCCTGTCACCTGGCGCGCGCGCATAGCTCTCAATCTATGTGCACTAGAAGGACCAGGCAAAGCAGCAGCATGTAGCTGCGTGGCAGAGGCCGCCGGCTGATACACGGAGATAGCCGCCATGCCGCTTGGCCATGCGGCGGTATCTCCGCTATCCTTTACACAGGTGTTCACAAGCCAGGAACTCCCTGCATTTGCACTATAAAACGCAGTGACTTTTTTCGCCACTTTTGGAGTAGAAAAAAATGAGTTTTATAGTCCAAAAAATACAGGAAGTGTGTATTTTTATGTCTGTAGGAGATTTCCCATTTCAGCTTAGAAATGAGATTTGAGGTAATCTAGTAGTAGGTCAGTGCATATTTATCTGGTAGTAAGACTACACACTGGACAGCCTTACTACTTCACCTGTCACAAATGGGGCTTCCTGAGTCCCCATAGTTGGATGAATATATGACCGTAGTTCTAAATACAGCCCCCCATCCACGTGACAGACGCCTGTCTGGATTGGTGTCGACATAAGGAAACAGCATCACTAATGGCTGGGAGGGACATGCCTTGCAAAAGAGGGGTGTAGTAGAGGTATGTCATGAGGTAAGTGGAGACGTGGCATGAATACAATGGGTGTGGTCAGGGACACAAACAAGCAAGTCTACAGGCAGGAAGTGGGAATATCTAAAGAATTAGACTTCACAGAGACAAGCCATGCAACTAATAATACTTCTGAAGAATATACAAATACCCTTTCAGTAGAAGATATTTTGTAAGTCTTGTAGAGTGAATTCCTGGTATGTGGTAAGTGCCCATCATCTGGCGATGACTTACATATTAACTGGGGCAGAAAGTAGAGCTGGAAGTTCCCTTCCGCCAGCCAGCTGATTCTGAAAGCAGTATGGACAGATCTGTCATTGGGGATTCTGGGCTGAGTCTTCACCTTTGATCTATAGAGCTGAATTTGGAACTGCTGTACAGTCAAAAGAGAAATGAGAAATGACTGTTTTATAGCTGGGGAAGGTTCATAGATAAGTATACATGTAAACATACAACACAGCTCTACGAAACCCCAATCCTAGGTCTGAAAGCTCTAAAAGTGTGATAATTGTCGGCCGATAACAACTGTTTCGGCCGACAATCGAGTGTGTGTTCCATTCCCCCCAACTGCAGGAATCCGCTTTGTCATGCAACAATTGTTGGCCCTTCGTTCCCCTCCATAAAACGCGTTGCTTGTCTTGAGGCTAGCGATGTACCTGCACAGCATCAGTCCCCAATTTGTCACCTCCTGAAATTATATTAAAGTAAACCTGAGATTTATTAAACGGAATAATTCATAGATACCTAGGTCATCCTCCAGCCCCCTTCAGCCTGATCACTGCCTCTCCGCCGTCCTCTGCCTCCTGCCTCCTTCGCTATGGCTCCCGGTAACTTTAGGAGTTGGAGCTTAGTGCACATGTGCACTAAGTGCATACTCCCGTGGCCGGGATAGATCTGCGCCTTCACAGTACTACTGTGCAGGCTCATAACGCGAGGGCGGAGTGCGGGTGGCCGCTTTGCATCGACTGGCCCTGACTGGCCGAAGTTGCCGGGGGAATTGTGCAAGATCCAGGAGGTGGAGGGCAGCAGCGAGGGAGCGATGAGGTCGAAGAGGCCCCAGGTATGTATGAATATTTCCTTTAAAGAGACTCTGAAGTGAGCCTCAATTCCCGTTTTTAAATAGTAATTATGTAAAGCAGTATAGGGCATGCTAAACCGCCGCGAGCAAAACGAGTGGTTTAAACCCCCCAAATCCCCTCCTCTAGGTCCGGGGAGCGCTTTCTCATAGAGGCAGAGCTAATGGCTGTAGCTCTGCCTCTTGGCGCATCAATCCCTGCTGATCACTGCCTCTCCCCGTCCCTCTCAATTCTCGTTCACTGAGAGGGGCGGGGAGAGGCGGAGATCCGCCGGCTGATAGACGCGCATGGAGGCAGAGCTGCTGCCGATCTGCCGCCGGACACCAGCGACACCACCACAGTACGGAGGGCTCCCAGGGGCGAGGCACCCGTCCTCCGGTCGTTCCAGCCACGGAGGATGATTCCTGTGCAGGTCACCGGCTCCACTGCTGGTCGGGTGCGCCCCGCCTCACTCAGAGGACCAGCTGCTCGGATGGATCAGCGCTCCTGCATGGGCATCTTAGTTGCTGCCCGACTGCTTCCCCGAGCCAGCCCCTCCAGCCACCGCTACGACAGAGGCCTCAGAGATCGGCTCCCAGCCTCCCACACCTAAGCAGGCAAGGAGGAGCTGCCGACCCAGAGCCCAGCGGTACCCCGCTACCCGGGGTGACCAGGACGCCACCAGCACTGCATGAGCAGCCTTCATCCGCAGCCCGGGTTTGAGGAGGCTACAGGATCGCCCTCCACCACGTGGGCCGCTGCGATGGGGCCTAGGAGTCTAGGAGTCCAGGAAGCCAGCCGGAGCATAGGGGACACCCCACATGCTGGAGGCCTGACCACCACCGCTTCCCGCAGGGCCTCCCACAGGAAATCCAGAGAGGGCCTTCACCAGCCGCAGCCCCCAGCCTGCTCGGCCACCCAGGGTCTACCCCTGCCACTGCCGCAGACCAGGTCAGCCTGCACCACCTCCCAGCCCTGAAGTTCAGCGAACAGCCTGCTTCTCCACCCAGCCGTGAAGACCCGCGTGGGGTGGGCAACCTGGCGTTTCTTCCACAGGGACGTTTTTCCACAGGGACGGCCACTACTCTGACTGACTGTTTGTATCCTGCAGCCCAAAAAGACTCTGCCTCTGTCTCTCGCCCTGCCTTGGCTCTCTCTCTTTCTTCTACACTCTCTCTTAGCTATCCCTTCTCTCTTTCTCTCTCTCTATACACTCTCTTCCAGGACACACTGAGGAGATCTGGGACTGCTGCGGAGCTGAGCGAGCGCCACCGATAGACGGTAAGGCTGCTCCCCTCACACAGCACTCCAGACTCCCCCACGCGTCCTTCACTAGATTAAGGGCTCTGTGTATATGTGGGTGTATATATGTATATATGGGTATGTATGTATAGGTATATATATATATATATGTACATATATGTATGGGTATATGCTTACTGTACTACTGTACCTGATTGTATGTGTTGGATTGTACGCATGTGTTTGTACCATCTCCGACCCTGTTGTGCCAAAAATAATTCCGGGTACAACCCCCGTTGTACTTGGCGAAATAAATATGATTCTGATTCTGATTCTCATAGCTCTGCCTTCATGAGCAGCAAAATCCACGACCAAGAAAGTCATGGATTCTGAAGAGGGCATTTGGGGGTATAAAACCCTTGTTTTGCTGCGGGATAGAGGCGGTTTAGCATGCCCTATACTGCTTTACATAAATACTATTTAAAAACGGGAATTGAGACTCACTTCAGAGTCTTTTTAAATTAATCTCCGGTACACTTTAGGCTTATCATTAAGAAGAAAACCTTTATTAACATATATGCAAAACGCCAAAAACTCTTTCTACTGACATATTGATGTAAGATAACACAGGAGGCTTATATTTGGCGGAATTCTACTTGTTGTGCGCATGGTGCTGATTTAAAGTGAAAATGAGGAGAAAATAAACTGATAATATAAACAATTGCATCTATCATCCTACTCCTAAAAATTACTTTTTTTTAAAGCTATCCTATGGTTTTATGTCCAAGCATTTAGAAAAAAAATCATGTTTTATTGTCTCTGCTCAATGGCAGTATGTCAAGAGTTCCAGAGATAAAGTATGTGAACTATTGACCTTTTTTATTAGTCCCCTCATACATATGCAGTACAGAGAAGCCTGGTTTTGGGAGCACTCGGCTAAACAAACCTTCTGAGGGCTCCTTGGGAAGGCATGTCTTTACCAGAGTCTGCGCTGGACCGAGGAAGCCGAGAGAGGACAGGGAAGGCTTAATAGGATGCAGAGCCTTCCCTCTCCATATGTAAGTATCAGCATTTTTTTTTTTTTTTTTTACAGATGTGCTTGTGCTTTAAGCAAAAAACTCACAGTGTTATGAGCATCAAAGAAACACACAGATAGGGCCTGATTCACAAAGCGGTGCAAACTGTTTAGCACGGGTGTGCTAAACAGTTAGCACGTGAAGTCCGTTCGCGGACTTTTGCGCGCGCAAAGTGCCGCGATTCGCGTGATCGCGGACTTTTGCACGCGCAATTTGTGGCAAAAAGTCAGCGATCGCGCGAATCGCGGCACTTTTCGCGCGCAAAAGACGCAAACGGCACTTCACGTGATAACTGTTTAGCACACCCGTGCTAAACAGTTTGCACCGCTTTGTGAATCAGGCCCTTAGACTCAACGATATGAATTCCTGATAGCAGGAACATCTGCTGTGGAACATTCTGTGTGGAACCAAGTTTCTGAGGGGAATAGCTTTGAATTTGCACTAGAGGTTCTAAGTTTGGATACACTTTAGGATGGTTTTACACTCTGCAGTGGAGTACATCTTCAGGGTTATCTGCATAGGTCCGCCCACTCAGTGACGTACTCACTGCTGTACAGGAACTAAAGGGTCATCTGCGTATGTCCGCCCGCTCAGTGACATACTCACTGCTGGACAGGAAGTGCGTCACTGGGATTTACCATTGTCTGCACCGCGCTCCCTTTGATTAAATTCCTGCATCGCCCATTGACTTCAATGACTACCGCTGCGTCGCTGTGGAAGTCATACAGTAACACGCTGCAGACTTTGCACCGACTCGCAGCGATTCCGAAGCTTCCAGCCTAACAAACGTTGATTCCAGTGATACCTTTAATAACTAACTGTACATGGTTTATTGCAAGCTTTCGATATGTTAAGTTTCTTCTTCAAGCATTATACAGAACTGGATCAGAACCATACAATGGGATCTACAGGGTTTACAGGGTCCTTGTACGGTTCTGATCCAGTTCTGTATATCGCCTGAAGAAGAAACTGAACGTTTCGAAAGCTTGCAATGAACCATGTACAGTTAGTCTCTAAAGGTATCACCGGAATTAACGTTTGTTGGTTTGATGTCTGCATTTCTGCTCCTTGACTAACACCGGACCACACTGCACTTGCTTCCGACCCAACATGACTCGGTAAGTGTGAAAGGCCCCATACAATTGCATTTCCATTGTGATACCTGGTGGTAAAACAGGCTAACACAACGTACACTTGCAATAAAAGAGTTAAAGGGGCCTTAAACACTGAACACACATTCATCGAAGTTTATATACTGTAATTACCCCATTGCCACTCTCAATCAATAGATCACTCGCCACTCTTATTGCATGTGTCACGCCGCTTGCAATATTTATGTGACACAATTACAGATCTTTTTAATTTTGCGCACTCAGACGCAGCCAGGTGAATGTAATCAGTTTCTCACATCGGAAGTCCAGGCTCGCGTGCCGACAATGAAGGATGAAAGCTCAGGAGATATATGGAGGTAATTACAGCTCTTTAACTGTAACGCGTTTTTTTTTTACCAAGCACTCTTTCTATTTTACAGTTTGTGTGAGTCATTACACTGTTACCGCTACGACAACCCCGGGGGTCTTATATATAAAAGCTCCCAACATGTCATCTCCCTCCATCCATGTGATGATGCATTCTGCTAAACAGCTGCAGCTGCTAGAACCCACCTCCCAGGGGGGCCCTCGCCTTCCTGCTCTTTGAAATTGCATGATAACTAATGAGGTTTACTAAACACACCCCTTAATTATGCGGCTGGTAATAAATTACCAGCTGCTTAATGGGCCGTGAGTCCTGATTAACACTCTGATCATCATTTTGGACCTCAAATTTAGAGGCCGTGTCAAGGCTCAAATTGATACTGATGAGGATGACACGCCAGACAAAGTAAGAGGGAAAAAGTGGAGAACTTGGGGTCCTTCTTCTGAGAACCTTAAGGCCTCATTCACACTTTGTGCGCTTCTATCCACTTTTTTTTCAGCACAACATGTTGCTCAAAAAAAGCAGACAGAAGCACACCGGTGTGAATGAGTCCTTAGAGATTGTATTATGTATCCAATGGATTCACCATAGAAAAAAATAAAAAAATGGAGTGGACTTTTTTGACTCTATTGAGCAATTTACAGTAGAGTCTCGATTATCCGGCATAGACGGGGATCGGCTAATACTTGATAAGTTTGCTTTCTGGTTGCTTGAGACTTAAAGTGAACCTCCGGACTAAAAATCTACTCAGCAGAACTGAAAAGGCTTGGTGTTTCTTTAACAGTTTCACAGCATCAGAACTTTGTTTTTCTTACCAAAGCATCATTTTTAGCTGCATTTTTAGCTAAGCTCCACTCATCAAAGAAAACTGCCCAGGCTTTTTTCCCCTGAAGCTGTGCAAAGCAGGATGGGATTTCCTATGTTGTTGTTCACGTTGCCTAGCAACTGGGAGGGGTGATCAGCACACAGGACAGTTGGAACTGTGTCTCATGCCCCCTGTCACCTCCTTTCAATCAACAAGATGGCTGCCCTCATGAAATCAAACATTATATATCTAGCTAATACAGTACTATACCCCACTGTATATACATACCCTGAACTCTGTATTAAAAGTTAAAATACAGTAATCTTAACTGATATTATAAATGCGAAAGTTTGGATGTTTGTTACTCAATCACACAACAATGGCCAAACGGATTTGAATGAAATTTGGCACACACATAGGACATTACCTGCAATAACATATAGGATACTTTTTATCCCCATAACCAAAAAGTGGAAGGAGACATACAAATTTCACTGGGAAAATGTAAACTGCAGCCATTCTTACACTGTTAATGGCAGGGTTCTCAAACTTTGCACAGTTGGTCACTGGGTGACTGGGAATAATATTCAGAAAAATGGGTGGAGCCTAAAAAAGCCAATCAAAATTCACCTATTGCTTTTCAAGGGTAATATTTAATTGCTGCCATTCTTGCATTGTTAATGGCACAGGCCTCAAACCTGGTACAGTTGGTCATTGGGTGACTGGGGTTAAATTCAGAAAAGGGGGTGGAGCCACAAACAGCCAATGAGATTTGTTTGATTTCAATGCAAATTATTGATGCCAAAGACTGTAAAGCTCACTGTGAGAGATCGCGGAAAAGCCGCCACATGTGCTACTGAGCAGGCGGCTGATTCCGCGTCCAGTGCGGCGGTTTTCACGCAGAAGCGTGTGTTTGGTAGCAGGGCAGAACGCGGAAAAGCCGCCGCATGCAACAACAGTAAGGGGGCTGGTTCCGCATCCAGAGCAGCGGTTTGCACGCGGCAGCGTGTGTCTGGTGTGGCTGAGTCCGTTAGTGCACATAGACTTAGGAATACGCGCTGAGAGGCAGAATTCTTATACTGAGCAGGATGAGTCAGCTGACCACGCCGATCAGCTGACTCCTGAGCGGGATACTATTGGTTGAGCAATTAGGGGTGGTGCTGGAGAGCACTACTCCATATATAGTTCCTGCTGCTCACCTGCAAGTTGTCTGCCGTTGCGATCACTACGTGGAAGCACTCAGACCTTAGTCAGATCCAACAGTGTGTTTGAACCAGGTGGATCTGGGAATACACACTTAGCCAGATTATTTGAATTGTATTCTGTTTATGCTTAAGCTAGTTCCAGGGTGTAGAGACCAAGGACCTCACACCCAGCTTAGGGAACTGTATTATCATCTGTGTTATACTTCAGACTAGTTCCAGGGTGCTGAGACTACGGACCTCGCACCCAGTCTAGGGAATACTGTATTATCATCTGTGTATTCTTCAGACTAGTTCCGGGGTGCCGAGAGCAAGGACCTCGCACCCAGAATAGGCATTGTTTGATATATGTTATGACTTATAGCTTTTCTGACTACTCCTCTGTCTTCTGATTCGGTACCTCGTATATCTGATATTCCGTTGCCAGACCTTGCTTGACTTGGATACCGAATCAGCCTTCTGTCTTTGTACTTTATCTGTCAGTGTGTTGCCGACCCGGCGTGCCCAACCTCGAGAGCTATCTCTCCCCTTAAAAGAGATAGTCTCCAGATCAGATAGTGACATCCATCTTCGGTGTCATTCACTCCTAGGTCCTTCCCGTCTCCAGCCTGACTCCTCCCCCCGGAGAGCCTCAGGCTGCTGGAAGGTTCTTGTTCTCCCAGAGCTGTGTCTCCATGGCCTCGATTCATAAACAGCAGTGCGATAACAAAAATCTTGTCGGGAAAATACCGCACTCGGTATTTTCCCGGTCTGTGTGCTAATTCATAAAGATTTCCCAAGCTGCCCTTGGAGGTCGGTAAATTACCGCAGCCCATTGAGCGGTAGAGTAGAGCAGTGTCCCGATTCCCTCTTTGCTCTGCAGAAATGAATCACAGAGACGGCTCTCTCTGGCTCTCCCACTGATGACTCAGACAGATGAGTCACACAGTCTTTCCCTGCCTGCAGAAATTACTCACACAGCCTGCTCTTACCACTGATGACTCAGACAGATGGGTCACACAGTCTTTCCCTGCCTGCTGAAATGATTCACACAGAGGGCTTTCTGGCTCTCTCCACAGATGAATCAAAAAGACTTTCGGATCTCTGCACTTTGCATTAATCAGAGCTGTCAGAGCTGTCGGTAACTTGTTAAGACCTCACCAGAGGTGTCGGTAACTACCGCCAGGCTTACCGCATGTTGAAGGCTTTATGAATTGACATTTGCTGACAATTTACTGACATGTGTTGTCGGTAACTGCAGCCAAGTCGGTAATTTAGCTCCCTGGTCGGTAATGTCAGCTTTTCATGCGGTAACAGCCTTTATGAATTGACATTTTGCTAAGTGGTCGGTAAAGTCTGCTGTTTTCAGCATTACCGCATGAGGTAATGCTTTATGAATCGAGGCCCATATTGTATACCACCTGCTCAGCAGGTACATTACTCAAAGTATTACTGTTACACCAAACACTCACTTATCCTTAGGTGTCCAGAGGTTAGCAATATATCTGATTATCGGTGATACTGCAGATCATCAATAATTAGGTATATCTGCATTCTTGGTGATACTGCAGATCACCAATAATCAGATTCTCTCTGCGTGCTGACACCAATCGTTACACTCACAAACTTGGTCATTGAGTAACGGAGTAATTGTGTGTTAGGGTTAGAAAAATGGGCGCAGCCAACACCAGCAAAATACATAGGGGCAATGCCAGGTAATCAGTGGGTGGAGACAAATACAAATATCACAGGGAAAATGTAAACTGCAGCCATTCTTACACTGTTAATGGCAGGGTTCTCAAACTTTGCACAGTTGGTCACTGGGTGACTCGGATTAATATTCAGAAAAAGGGTGGAGCCTACAAAAGCCAATTCAAATTCAACTATTGATTTTCAAGGGGAATATTTCATTGCTGTCTTTCTTGCACTGTTAATAGCACAAGCCCCAAACGTGGTACAGTTGGTCATTGGGTGACTGGGGTTCAAATTCATTAAAGGGGGTGGAGCCACAGTCAATCAGATTTGTTTCATTTCAATGCAAATTATTGATGTCAGAGACCGCAAAGCTCAAAAAACTAGGTCATTGAATACTTGTCTGTGTTAGGGTTAGGAAAAGTGGGCAGAGCCAACACCAGCCAAATACATAACCGGGCAGTACCGGACTGTAGCCGCAGTTTGGAGCCCACATTCCCTGCTATAAACAATATTTGTTTGGGCTCCTCTGGTGCTGCACCATTTTCGGGGCTCTCCTGCTTCCACTTTGAGGTGTAGTCTTTAGATTACCTCTACTGTGTTGGATCTTGTGTTGCAGATAATTGCACTCTTTAGGGGTAGGATGATGTTGCTTCTGATCAGTAGTTTCTGAGGGAAGCCCACAGACCCTTATAAATTATAGAATACTTTCCAACAAGGCGTGTCCAAATGATAAAATAATGACAGCTGCCGCTAACGTATTTCAATTTTCTGCGCAACCCCAATGACTTACATGCATTCTGCCAATGTTGCGTCACCATGGCAATGCCCTGGTGACTTTGCGGCAGGTTGGTCGGCTTATCAGGCACTTCCAACGCAATGTTACATGGTAAGTGTGCTAGACCCCATTGCCTTGCATTGTCCTTGCGCTACCCTGCAGCAAAACAGGGTAACACAGCGCACACTTGCAAGGCAAGGCAAGTGTAAAATGGGCCTAAAGGTCAATTTATTCTGTCTAGAGGAACCAGAGGCGTATCTAGAGAGGTGCAGGCATGGCTTGTGCCATGGGCGCCATGGCTGCCTCCTCCTCCCTCATGCTCCACCACCATACTTGAGGGATGCCTCTCAGGCATTTGTACCTGCTCTTATACTGGAGGACATCTCTCAGTACCTATACTGGGGGGGCTACTTATACTGGGGGATCTCTTTTACCACTTGTGCTAAAGAAGGTTACTTACACTGGGGAAACATCTCTTACTACATATACTGGGAGGGCAACGTAAACTGCTGTCTACTTATACTGGATGAACTACCTCTGGCTACCTATACTAGGTTGCTACCTCTAGGCTCTAGTTACTTTTACTTGGGGGCTAACTCTAGCAACCTATACTGGGGAGACGTGTATCATTGCAAGAAAATAATCTGTTATTATGGGACACGATGGTCTCTTGGGGGAGGGGGGGAGGGCGCAATTTCAGTGTTTGCCATAGGAGCTATATTACCCAGATCCGCCCCTGAGAGGAACTCTTGCTGTGAAGTATTCTATCCATGTAAGAACAGCCATCAAGTCAATATTACTTGCACATAGTTCGGACATGTAGGAGATAGAGGTGATATGTATGTCAAGCTGGAACCATCACCCCTAAACAGGGAACGGGGCCTTCTGACACAAATAATGGTCAGCATCTTTATTTAGACACTTATGGAAAATACACCTTTAGCCAGGAAACCTAAGCAATTCACATCTACATAATATTCGTTGTCAATGAGCTACTTGTTGGCTTGAGTAAGTGGATGACCTGTATGCATGGGTCTCCGTATTTCATTCACCTTCATCGGAACTGAAGTAGTTGCTCAGGAAGAGTCTATAATCTCTCCTAGAGCACAGAGAGCTGCATAGTTAAAGCCACCTCGTTTTTATCTTGTGATGTACCATGTTCTGGGTAATTAAAGAGGAACTTTTGTGAATATAACTTATCGGGCCATATTCTATTGCAGAAGTTCTTAAAGGGAACTTGAAGCGAGTAAAATTATTTAAAATAAACACATGATGTAGCTGCAAATGAATATTACATACTAACCTCACGGTCAGTTCTTCTCAGAAGCTCACCATTTTCTTCTTACAGTGATCCCTACCAGTTCTGACAATACAGTATTTTGTCAGAACTGAAATATACCAGTTGCTGTCAGTTATATATCAGCAACTGTCAGTTACAACTGAATGTAATGTCCATGTTTCGCTATGGCTTAAGTGGGCAATATTACAGTTATCAGTGTGCTGACCAGGAAGCTGTTATGGGGTATTGGCCATTTTTAAAATGGAGGACAGAGAATTACATTGATTATAGTGGACAAATGGGAAGCAGGAGAGGAGAAAGAGATTGAAGAGTAGACTACACAGGAGGTAAGTATGACCTGTGTATGGTTATTTTGACTTTTTATTTTTAGTTCAGGTTCTCTTTAAATTAGGCTATGGGAGCATCGCCTAATACAATTTAACTTAATCAACTCCCCCCCCCCCCCTTTAATAAGGAGACACCCAGAGCTCCCCGTCGGCCTGCAGCACGTTGCCGAAGCCCCCACACAGCTGCGTCATCCCCCCTTTCAATACACATACAGCCGCACAACCGCCGGCACCTCTCACCGCAAGTACCGATGATAAATTCAATGTAAATAATGTGTATCCGAGCCCCGGCAAATCTCCAGCCGGGGCTTCCCATTGGTCTACAGTCTGGACCAATGACAATGGACCAGACTGTGAAAATGTATGTATCTTGAAAATAGACCAATCGAATTTTACCTCAGCTGGATTTGGTTGGTTCATGTTCAAGTTGCGTAATTTTGCATACAAAATTTGCATAATGCTGTATCCATTCCAAATTATTTGCATCTCATTGACCATCCCTAATAAAGACCAGGAAAGAAACGTATAAATTTTTAAGGAGAGGGTTTATGTTTTTCTTTTAGAAATCCAGAACAGCAACTTTTTAAGTAGGATAGTGAAGAAGGGGAGCTTCATTTACGGAAATATCATGACATATGGTTTGAAAATGGTGTAAAACATACTCCAAGTATATTAAACAAACATAAGGATCACTTCTATTGGCACTATATATAGCAGCGTATTTCTCAAATTGAGACTAATGAGCACTTTTAGCAAAGTCTATGAAAATGCATTTTCATCTACTTTTATGAAAAGACATTTTAGCATTAAACTAGCTATTAAAAATATACTTGTCAGGGCAAAATTGTCATCGTTATATCACTACTTTATCTTTGTTGCTTTTGTTTCTGAATAGGAACCGCATTTTTTTTTAAATGAAGCAAATACTTAACTAAGGAGAGGGAAAATTCTGGCCTTCCGTCTCCTCTCTCGGTGCTCTCTATCCTGTGCTGGCTCCCCCCCGTTTCAATCCCCCGCCGAAAGGGTATTTGGAAGTCTTCGTGTCCTCCCGAAGACGTGCGGCTCCATACTGCACAGGCATGAGCGTGCAAGAGAGCGTGCTTGCGCAGGTGCAGTACAGGGCCGCCCTTCTTCAGGAGCACTCGGGATCCCTGAAGACTTCTGAAGCCTCCGGGTAAAGCAGTATTTGACTAATTTAGTCAAATACTGCTACCAGGCGAGTCATCACTGGAACGAGCGGACCAGGAGAGGAGCCGAAAGGCTCTATAGGACCCAGAGCCTTCCCTCTCCTTCGGTAAGTATCTGTTTCATTTTTTTAAATGTGGTTCCCATTCACTTTAATGAAATCTAAAGTCTGAAGCCATTTGACAATGCAATCACTTATGTGAGCTTATATTGGTATGATGGACACGCTAGCACTTTATACAGAAGGCATGGAGAACAGAGCTTTTATCAACATCGTTCTTCCATGACTGCAGCAATCCCACAAAAAACTCAATGTCCTTCCTAATGTTTCCTCACCCCTTGCCTTATACTATTACCATCGAGGAGAGCCATCCTACCTTGTGGGCATGGAAGAAAACCTTTTGGACCTAGATGGTGGAGGGCCAATTAAATTATGTTTACAGAAAGCCCGAGGCGGGATCATAGATTAAAAAAAAGTAGGCTACATGATCCAGGGGGCTGAGCGGATCAGGTAGCTGCAAAAACCGCCACTCTTGTGGGCCACACAGGCCCATTTTCACTTTTGTGACCTCTGGGTCACGACGCTGGAATGAGACACTGTGTCTCTCATTCACAGCGTGCAGGGAGGTGGGTAGCAGCCAGGGAGAGAGAGCTGCCCAAAGGCAGCTCTGGAAACCCTGCAGGAACTCCCCTGGCGGGCGTTTTAACCAGGGAATCCCTCTCCCCTATGTTTACCTCTGAGAGAGCGGTGGTGTGGGGACACAAATGCATGTCATGAGGCAGAGAACATGCCTCTGTGTCCCATCTGCCCTCCACAAACCGCCTCGGGTTCTCTTTAAAGCGGAATATAACCCAGCATTTCAACTTTGCTCTAAAACATTATTTACAGCATATTATATGCAACCAGCATTTTTTTTTTTACTAGACCAGCATTGGAACACAGAGCTTTAAAGTTCCGTGGAGAGAAATGCAGACACATCCGAAGTTTAGATAGATACATTTAAATAAACACAATGTAACAAGTGATGAATGTGATTCACTCTCTGTGTCCGGGAGCTCCTGCACAGTCAGAGAGTGAGTCACATTCCACACTTGTTACATTGTGTTTACTTAAATGTATCTATCTAAACTTCGGATGCGTCTGCATTTCTCTCCACGGAACTTTAAAGCTTTGTGTGTAACCCTTCCAATGTTGGTCTAGTAAAAAAAAAAATGCTGGTTGCATATAATATGCTGTAAATAATGTTTTAGAGCAAAGTTGAAATGCTGGCAGCCATTCTAAAAAACATCATTTGTAAAATCTAGAAACCAAATGTCATTTTCCTATATTTACATATGAAAAAAGCCCCTGCGCAAAATACATATTTTCCGGGGGAAATGTTGCCATTGATCCCACTGTCTGGGTTTTTGGACACTTTCTACACCGATTTAAAAGAAAGTGTGGCTGCAAATGGGCCCTGAAAGTTTCCAGAAGTTCGCCTACTATTAAAGTCAATGGGTTTCAACGCAAACTGCCTAGACTATTGCCAGAGTAAGCATGTTCTCATGGCAGAGAGCATGGTGATCAGCACTGGGAAAAGAAGGGTACCCACCCCTACCATTGCAGAGGAAAAAACAGCCACTTCTGTTGTTGGAGATGATTGGGGTACCCATGGCTGCTGGTACAGGAGATGGAGAGTCCATCTGATGCAATTAGAACAGACAAGGTGTCTACTGCTGCTGTTATACCAGATGAAGTGCCCACTGCTGTTATCATGGAAGACAGAGTGCCCAGTGCTGCAGTTGGAGAATAAGGCACGCCATTGTTAAAGAATATGAAGTGCCCAGGAGAAGAAAAAGGTGCTCACTGCTGTTGTTATAGAATTCATCTGGACCACTGCTCCTATTAGACAAGACAGAGTGCTTACTGTGAGTGTCCACTGCTGCTATTAAAGAAGGTGTGATCATTGATCAACATCTCTAAGTGGAATATAACCCAGCATTTCAACTTTGCTCTAAAACATTATTTACAGCATAATATATGCAACCAGCATTTTTTTTTTTACTAGACCAGCATTGGAAGGGTTACACACAGAGCTTTAAAGTTCCATGGAGAGAAATGCAGACGCATCTGAAGTTTAGATAGATACATTTAAGTAAACACAATGTAACAAGTGGTGAATGTTACACACTCTCTGGCTGCCCTCCAGCTCCTGCACAGTCAGACAGTGTGTGTCACATTCCACACTTGTTACATTGTGTTTACTTAAATGTATCTATCTAAACTTCGGATGTGTCTGCATTTCTCTCCATGGAACCTTAAAGGGGAACTGAAGAGAGAGGTATATGGAGGCTGTCATGTTTATTTCCTTTTAAGCAATACCAGTTGCCTGACAGCCCTGCTGGTCTATTTCTCTGCAGTAGTATCTGAATAAAACCAGAAACAAGCATGCAGCTAGTCTTGTCAGATCTGACTTTAAAGTCTGAGCCACTGAAACACCTGATCTGCTGCATGCTTGTTCAGGGGCTATGGCTAATAGTATTAGAGGCAGAGGATCAGCAGGGCTGCCAGGCAACTGGTATTGCTTAGAAGGAAATAAACATGACAGACTCCATATACCTCTCTCTTCAGTTCCCCTTTAAAGCTCTGTGTGTAACCCTTCCAATGCTGGTCTAGTAAAAAAAAAATGCTGGTTGCATATAATATGCTGTAAATAATGTTTTAGAGCAAAGTTGAAATGCTGGGTTAGATTCTGCTTTAAAGCAGCAGGGATAGCCATACTATGCCAGGAAAAAAAAACACATGTATAAGTAGATAAATACTTCTCCTATTTACATAACATATGTATTGTACTGTCCACATTTTGATTTCAGTGAATTTTATGTATAGTGAATAAAGAAAAAAAAAACTGTTTCAGGCATTTTCCATTTTTAGTGCCTCTAACTGAAAATTAAACCAATTCTGATGTAATTTCCTCCCCTACTTTTTTCTCCTAGAAACTGCACTGTAATACCTAGCTTGCTTTGTGAACACACATGAGCACAGTATAGATCGTATTTCAGCAGGTGCACACTGAAGTGCCCTTAGCCAATCAGTGAGGAGTGGGAACGACCGGAGGACATTTTAGGGCGAATTGCTGAAGATCCAGGAAAACGGCGATGTAGCAATTAGCCTGTAGCTAGAGGAAGCCCCAGGTATGTATATTTTTACTGTCCTGTCAGGTTCCCTCAGGTGTCTAATTAGTTTTTATCAGCATCTGTGAATAGACTACAGGAGAGCTATGCCTAGGCAGCTCTCCATATAGAAAACACTGCGGCTTAACCCTTTCAGTGCCTTCTGAAAAAGTGAAACCTGGCAAATCTTCAGATGTTTAAGGATTTTCATAAATTGTAAAGAAGATTTTTTTTCCCATAAAGGTTATCCTCCTGATGTGGCTAATCTTTTAGAGCATAGAGGAAGTTCTGAGTTTAGTTCCCCTTTAATACTACGTAGGTATTGGGGCTGGAAGGGTGGAAAAAAAATCTCTGCAGGCAGGCTTTAAACTAAGCCCATAAAGAAGTCACCAAATTGTCGTTCCTCATTGAATATTCTAAGCCGGAAACTTTTGAAGTATAGCCCCGTCATCGTGATGTGAATAGAGCGGTCTTGTAAGCTCTCCACAATGACACCTTAATTTGAAAAAGGCAAATATATATTTTAAAACCAGCATATTATCAGGGCTTAAGGATGGAATTGATTAATACAGCCATGTCCTATCTAGCCCCGGCAGCCATTGTTTTATCTATCAATCCGCTGAGTACCATAAATCACCGGCCGGGCTCTGGCTGATAGAGCATCCAAATAGAGGTAAAGCAGGCCGATGTTATCTACCATCCGAACACTCTATAAATAAGAGCGCAATCCGCAAGGACTTGTAGCTCTTAAATGTGTCACTTTACAGTACGAAAAAAAATCGTCCATCGTCCAGTCCAACCTCTGATAAAAGTTTAATTTGACATGTAATGGATAGATCAATAATTTACTGATGTCTCTCAAAATGAGCTATCAAAGAGACCCATTCTATTACGTGCGGAAGGACTAATGTAATGAGTGGAGGGGTAATGTACATCTCTCTTCTCTCGGCTGTTCCAAAGTTTGCTGCTAAATAAGCTAAGCTCCATTCCGTTTGCCGTAGGAAGTTTTAAGGAGACGTTTGACCGGCGTTTTAGAGATTTATTTCGAGATATTTAGCAAGGCTGAAGTGAGGACGCTAGTCGAATTTTCAATGAAGGTTCTGTTTTTCCTCCTTCTTAGGTTCTGTTGTGTCGGTTTGATTTCCACTTTCTTTACAGAACTTTCGTGTTTGATTTCTGGATATTCTGGAAAAGGCTTTAAAAGATGAATCAGGTTCTTCTTAGGAAGATGACTTCCTGTTCTTCTGCATAGAGGCAGCTGGGTAATTGGTCACGGAGCCCAACCTATTTCTGGCCCCTAAGTCAGAGGCTTCAGAAGTCTCAGCTGCAAACAGGCACAAGGCATTGGATGTGGTTAGATTAGGCTAAGTGGGTGGGTTAGGGGAGGTTTGGGAGTCTTGGAGGATCTGGAGGGACCTTTCACACTGGGGCGGTGAGGTGTGTCAAATTGACGCACTGCTACTGCACTCCAGTGCATACCTGTGGGGGAAAATATATTACCTGCATCGCGGTGCAGTCCACCGGAAGTTCTTGATCTGACGCTGGCCCAGAACTCCATTACCCCACGGCTTCTGCATGACTTGTGGCGATCTGCATTGGCCCGGAAGTCATGTTAGTCAATGACAATGTGGGGAATTTTAAAAACTTTCTGATGTGACGTTGCGGTGCACATGCGCGGAAGTGTATTTTTACAATACGCTTCCTTGCATTTTCGCATGCACCGAAGCAGGAAGTGACCGCCAGTGCGCCTCACTTTCTGCTTGGCCAGATGGGGAATACCGTGTAGTAAAGCGGTATTTCCCGAAAGCCTGTTTTTGGCGGTGTGGCGGGTGCACCGCACCGCAGGTTTGCAGTGTGAAACCGGCCTCAAAGCAAACCTGAAATAAGAAAATTCCCTCCAGGATTGATACTGTTCTAGTGTCGTCCTCCGATGTAGCTATTCATCCTGCTGGGTCAAGGAATTCTTCGGAACGACTCGCGTACCCACATTTTGCACTTCCAGTTCCTCATTTTAGTGCTTACACTAATGATCTGATTGGAAGACGGTTGTTGGACTAACATCATTTCTTTGTTGCTAGCCAGCAGGGATCGCTCGTTTTCTGATGACTGTGGTCGCACATGCGTACAGAGCTTTAATAAAACTCTTCTCAACAGGGACTTAATAGAGTAGCAACAGTAGCAACAACTGGAAATAAAAAGTTATTATAGTAACTGTCGTGAAAATAATTTAATAAATAAAATTGCTTATTTTTATAAATTATAAACACATGACCCTGCGGCAGAGTGTGCTGACAGGGTCATACGCTCTGCCCCTACACCCCCCAACTCCTCCCCCCAGCACGCCCCTCGTCGGTGATATACTTATACACGCTGCTGGACAACATTTTTTAAATGTATTCGTTGCTCATTGGCTTACATTACTTCCCCTGCCGATCAGGGCCGGTTCTAGACTTTTTGCAACTTGAAATGATCGCACAGCAAACGACAACAAACTCTGCTTCATTTAATATTCTCACATGACATGCTGCAGCTCACCACAGTGGCACACTGGCTGGCTGTGAGTCTGTGACAAACAAACTGCTCACCTTCTCAGTCAGAACAGCAATACCACCTTCTCCCTTCCGCTGTGCAAGTCAAATGAAACACTGCTGCTCTCCTGCCTCCCCCTCCTCACTTACTGTCAGACTCCTCACACAGCACAACAAGCTGCTTTTCCCAATGATGACTTTGCTCTCCTCTTGCTTCTCCTCTCACTTCTCCTCCTACTCTTACTGCATGCTGTTAGTGTAAACACAGTACAAACATGCTGCCCCTGTACTCTCTGCTCCTGAGGCAAGTGTTTCACTTTGCTTCATGAGAGATCCGGCCCTGCTGCTGATGCATGGCCACGGAAGGCGGTGGCTCGGAGGGTGGTTCAGGCACTTCCGGTGCCATGCGACTGGTTAAAGGGGTTATGTGGCCCTTTTTCAAAATGCAATTTAAATTAAGAGATAAGTTCCTTTCATAAGTACTAATCTTTTTTTCCCTGGCTCATGTAGAAACAGCTGTGCTGTCTCTCTCATGCTCCTTTCTAATTATTTGTCTAGTTAGACGAATATTGTGCTGCAGGAAGAGGGAGACTGTTCCTCCCTCCCCCTCCCCCTGCTGCACGTCATCTGATGAGTCATCCCTGACCTTTCTGCAAGCTTCAGACAGCAGGGGGAGGGAAATCTGCCTCTTGTGGCTTCAGCTCATCTCTCCTGCACAGCAGTACAGGGAGACTGTGTACTGACCTGGAAGCACTTTACATGGCAGCCATCTTGCCCAAAGGTTTAAAAATTATATTTTATTAATTAAGTTATTTATTGGCAGCGGGGAGCGTCGAAAATAGGAGAAATGAAGAGGGGGGAATAATGGGGGAAACAGTAATATGTTTATTTGAATGTGCTGTAAATTCACCACAGATCTTCTTTAAGTGTGCTTGGCTCCACACCCTGCAGTAAAACAGGGTAACGCAACGCAGGTTTACAATGCAAATGTAAAAAGAGCTTAAGGGCTCTTATACTGTCGTACGTTGCATTGCAGGGGACGTTAAGATCGCATAACGTTCCCCTAACGCAACGCATGGTGGTGCTAAAGGTGGACGCTACATAGAGCTGCGTTATGCGGCTCTTGGTGAGCCGTTTTCATTCGATAGAACCGGCAATGATTCATATGAATCATTGCTAGCAGGCAGAGAACCGAGAATGATTCATATGAATCATTGCTAGCAGGCAGAGAATAATTCATATGAATCATTGCTAGCAGGCAGAGAATGTTTCATATGAATCATTGCTAGCAGGCAGACAATGATTCATATAAATCATTGCTAGCAGGCAGAGAATGATTCATATGAATCATTGCTAGCAGGAAGAGAACCAGCATTGTAGTGCAGTGAATATTAATTAGCCACGTGGCTAGGCAAAATAGCGGACTCTCCCCTCCTCCTCTCCTGCACACAAAAAACAATAAAACAACATTACTGAGCATGTGCAAACAGTCTAACGCGGCTAAAACCGAGTATAACGCACAGCATGGTGCACTTTCATTGAGGCTGGTTTCACAGTGGGACGTTACAGGCGCACGTTAGAGAAGCCTGTAACGCAGCCCACCGCACAGCAATGAAAAATCAATGGGCTGTTCACAGTGCCCACGTTGCGTTACACAGTAACGCTGCGCCATAAGTCAACGTACTGCATGCAGTACTTTGTAAGCGGCAGAGCCGCGTTAGACTGCTTGCACATGCTCAGTAACATTGGGGAGGAGCGGAGAGCGGCCAGGCACATGGCTAATTAATATTCACTGCACTCAGTGACATGCAGTGTTTACTTCTTGGAACGGCCGCTCTGTGCGGCGATTGGCCGGCGGGACCACGTGATGCCGCATGCGTCCAAGAGTGCGCATCACGGCATCACGGATGCCAGAGTGAGCTGCACAACGTGGCTCATTCTGACGTCCAAAGCAGGGAGCACCAGGCGTTGTGTTAGGGGCACGTTATGCGACCATAACGTCCCCTAAAACTCAACGTCCTGGTGTGAAACCAGCCTGAACGTGTAGTGTTACCCTGTAACGCAACGTGGGCACTGTGATCAGCCCATTGATTTTTCATTGCTGTGAGTTGGGCTGCGTTACTGGCTGCTCTAACATGCGCCTGTAACGTCCCACTGTGAAAGCAGCCTAAAAGAAAAATGTTAGCTGGAGCTGTTACTATTCCGTTCTCGGAATTTGGCTTTTCAGTGTTGTGTAGCATCTTCATGTATTTCTTAGCTTGCTTATAGACGGATTAGCAACCTATCTAGCAAAACAGCAGATGTTATATCTTTTTTTTTTTTTCACTAGCAGAATTTATTAACTCTTCGCGCCCATCCTCCTCATTCCTATGAAATGTTTTTTATTTGTCCTTCTCGCAGTGCATTGGCTCTTAGCTAATGGGATTAAGGTAAAAGGCTGATGCAGCAGCAGGTGTTACATTTATGGTAATAGACAATAACCCGCTACAGATGAGGAAGATGGTGATGGAAGCACACCTGCACCCCACTAAGACACTCTGAACGCTACAAGGCTAATAGCCGCTTCCGTGACCTCTGGCACTCTGAGCAGTGATTCATCCTCTACAACAGATTCTGCGTTACCTAGCGCAGCAAACTGTAGGAGAAATACACCCCTTGGATACCAACTGACATTATTGTCAACAACAACAAAACATTTGTAAAGCCCTTTTCTCCCATTGGCCTCAAAGCACATAAGCTTGTCTCAGATCAGTACATAGTGATGTGTACAGGGGAAAAAGTTATGTGATCATAAATGCCAGACTAAACAGGGGGCCTTTCAGTTTTGATTTAAAGGGGTTCAGGGTTGGAGCTGTCCTGATGAAGTTTGGCAAGGCATTCCTCAGGGTAGGAGCAGCATGATGGAAAGCTCTGGCTCCAGAGGTGTTTAATTGGACTCTGGGGTGGTCAAGTTATTGGATCCTTTTGATTTGAAGTTGTGGGTGGTGTGACGCAGTTGCAATAAATCCTTCAGGTATCCTCGGTCTAGGTCGTATAGGGATATGAATGTTAGCAATTTTGATAAGGGGTCTCCATTTTATGGGGAGTCAGTCAGGGGCATAACTAGACATCACTGGGTCCTTCTGCAAAACTTTGGATGGGAATCCCCAGAATCCCCCCTCAGACCAGGGCTGATGCAGAGTCTGGGGACGGGCACAAGTTAAGAGACAAGAATATCTGCAAGTGTCCTGCAGATCACAGCACCGCCCCTTTCTTTCCCTGCTACAGTTGACTTTGGATGGAGCAGCAGCAGGGGAGGACTGGGACCTTTTGGCCTGGGGGGAAAACACAACCCAGAGGCCCGAGGGGGGGGGGGGGGGGGGCGCTACTACGGCAGTGAGGCAAATGACAAAATGGGCGTTACCATGGCGTGATGTGGGTGGGGCCAACTGCATGGCATTTTCATGTCAGTATGGACCAAAAATCTCTGAGGAATGCCATAAAATATTCAGGCAGTTCTGATGGCAGAAACAGATCATATTCATATACTAGCAAGACATGCCTAATAAAGAAGCTAGTGAAATACAGGTAGTCCCCGGTTAATAAAGGAGATATGGAATGTAGGTTCGTTCTTAAACTGAATCCTTTCTTAAGTCAGAACACAGTCATTTCTGTCCCCCTCTAAGTCACCTATTACCCCTGTGACTTTTTTGTCCCCCTGTGTTACCTCTGTGTCTCTTTTGTGCCCCTCTGTGTCACCTCATGCCCCTGTGTCACCTGTTCCCCTTCTGCATCTATGTCCTGCTGTGTCACCTGTTCTCCCTGTATCTCTTTTGTCCTCGTATCACTTTTGTTCCCCCCTGTGCCCCACCCTCCCGTGGCTCCTGTGTTCCCCCACTATGGCTCCTTAGATCACCCACTACCTGCAGCGGGAGCAGCAGCAGTCAACTCACCTACTCCTGGGCCCCTCCATGATAAGCGTTCTTATCTCTCTCTCTCCCTGCTTCCTCCTAATCCCAGTGTTACGTAATGATGTGATCAATAAAAGCCGACAGTAGGAGGTAGCAGTAAGAGAGAGATGAGCGGGTGGATCATGGAGTCGGCCGCACTGGGAGTAACCATGGTACCTGAACGCTAAGTCGCAGGAAACTCTCCATGGTTACTCCGAGCGTGAGGAGAGCAGAGACATTTGCCGCTGGATCTCTGAAAGAATAACTCCAGTGAAACTAATGTAATAAAAGTGCTTTGTTTTTACAATAATTGTGTATAAATGATTTAGTCAGTGTTTGCCCATTGTAAAATCTTTCCTCTCCCTGATTTACATTCTGACATTTATTACCTGATGACATTTTTACTGCTGGTAGGTGATGTCAGTGGAAATAGCTGCTGCTTGCTTTTTTTTTGGCAGTTGCAAACAGCTGTTTCCCACAACGCAACAATGTTCACAGAACTGCCAGGACTATGGTCCTCACAGTTTCCTGTGGGAAGGGTATCTCCACAGTATCAGCCATACAGAGCCCCGTTTGTGAAAAGGAATAGATTTCTCATGGGAAAGGGGGTATCAGCTACTGATTGCAATGAAGTTAAATTTTTCGTCTCTTTAAGTCTCCTTTTCAACCTAATCAGTTGCTCTCAATTATAACTGAAAGAAAACGGATTTTCAAAGTAATGCCAATATTTTCCTATGGCACAGTTACCACTTAACGCGTTTTAACTGAAACCTTTTTCACAATGCACTGCTGTGGAAAAACTGTGTACCAACGCATACTAACACATACCAATGCATTAAGTGTAAAAGCGCCCCCCCCTTCTGTTCGCAGCTGGGAGTAATACTGTGCAGGCACAGAGCACTCCCGGGCATGGGGGCACAGCGTTGGTGCATGCGTGACAGGGCATGTGCAGAAGCACATGACTGGCCAAAGTACTGGGGGGGGAAGGGGTTATGTAATATTAGATAACAAAAAAGCAACTGGAGAGGACAGCAAGGGAGCACGTCATGGGGCTGGCCCAGGTAAGCATAAATACGCCAGTTAACAACACAGGTACACTCTAAGGTCTCCTTTAAAGAACTTCTGACGTAAAGTAAAAAAGACTATTTTTTACTCACCTGGGGCTTCTTCCAGCCCTTAGCAGCTGTCTCAGTCCCTCCCCACAGCCCTGGTCCTTTGCGTTGTCCCTGCTGGCCTTCCACCAGCGGGGTCGGGTCTGCTGCTCTTGTGCGTCAACATCATCTGGCATATACTGCACTTGTGCACAACTAATGTGCAAGCGCAGTATGCGCCAGATGACGTGGATGCACAGGCAGGTGCAGAAGAACTGACCACTCCAGTGGAAGGCCAGCAGGGACAACGCAAAGGACCAGGGCTGTGGTAAGGGACTGAGATGGCTGCTCAGGGCTGGAAGAAGCCCCAGGTGAGTAAAAAATAGATTATATATTTTGCCTTGGAAGTCCTTTGATGTATTGTACATCCTCAATAGCGCTAAGCACTTTATTTAGTGTGCAGCCAAAGTACAACAATACATAAATATGCATGATACAAATTACCAGTGCTGCAAAAAGCTATATCACCAGCACGCAGCAGTGAAAGGGTTACAGGTATATAGGAGACAGGAAGATGTGGGGCTAGTGTGAGCAGAGCTGGCCTGTGCAAAGAACAATAAACAAATGGAGAGGAGACAGAGGAGGTGTCCGCTTACAAAGGACAGTGTCTGGTCTGCACCTGATGTCTGCCGTGGTCAGAGTCCTTTCCAGCTTCAAGCAGTAGGCTGGGAATGAGGAAGAAAGTTTTCATCTTTCACAAGGACTGGAATCCTCCGGCAGCCTCGGCCACTTCAAATGACGCGCTTGAGCCGCTCTCTCCTCACTGGCTGGCTGTTTCTGCTGGCAGGGGGCAGGACCTCTGTTGCCTAGCAGCATCTGTAAAGTGCTGCTGTAGCTGCGGGACCAATTCACCAGACAGCGAACTTGCCAACACTGCAAGTATCGGCCCTGATGCAAAGTACAGGAGGCGGCCCGGGGGGCAATTGCCTCCCGTCCTCCCGGGCCAGTCCGCCCCTGAGCAGCAGTGTGTGTACAGAGCATGGAGCAGCAGCGTGTGTGCAGAGCATGGAGCAGCAGCATGTGTGCAGAGCATAGAGCAGCAGCAGTGTGTGTACAGAGCATGGAGAAGCAGTGTGTGTACAGAGCATGGAGCAGCAGTGTGTGTACAGAGCATGGAGCAGCAGTGTGTGTACAGAGCATGGGACAGCAGCGTGTGTACAGAGCATGGAGCAGCAGCGTGTGTACAGAGCATGGAACAGCAGTGTGTACAGAGCATGGAGCAGCAGCGTGTGTACAGAGCATGGAGCAGCAGTGTGTGTACAGAGCATGGAGCAGCAGCGAGTGTACAGAGCATGGAGCAGCAGTGCGTTTAAAGAGCATGGAGCAGCAGTGCGTTTAAAGAGCATGGAGCAGCAGCGCGTGTAAAGACCATGGAGCAGCAGTGTGTGTACAGAGCAAGGAGCAGCAGCGTGTGTACAGAGCATGGAGCAGCAGTGCGTTTAAAGAGCATGGAGCAGCAGTGCGTTTAAAGAGCATGGAGCAGCAGCGCGTGTACAGAGCATGGAGCAGCAGTGTGTACAGAGCATGGAGCAGCAGCGTGTGTACAGAGCATGGAGCAGCAGCGCGTGTACAGAGCATGGAGCAGCAGTGTGTGTACAGAGCATGGAGCAGCAGCGTGTGTACAGAGCATGGAGCAGCAGCGTGTGTACAGAGCATGGAGCAGCAGTGTGTGTACAGAACATGGAGCAGCAGTGTGTGTACAGAACATGGAGCAGCAGTGTGTGTACAGAGCATGGAGCAGCAGCGCGTGTACAGAGCATGGAGCAGCAGTGTGTGTACAGAACATGGAGCAGCAGTGTGTGTACAGAGCATGGAGCAGCAGCGCGTGTACAGAGCATGGAGCAGCAGTGTGTGTACAGAACATGGAGCAGCAGTGTGTGTACAGAGCATGAAGCAGCAGTGCGTGTACAGAGCATGAGCACAGCCCTGTGCCCTGCTGTGCCACTTTACCCTTCATTACCAATGTTGGCTGTCCTCATTATTACCTGTATCCAAACTGCTCCTGATCAATCCCATTGTCGGTTTGATGGAAATTTGCATTATGTGTACCCAGCATGATGTCCTACCATATTATTATACTGTATTGTGTGTGGCTGAGGGAGACCTTTCAGGAATCCTTCCCCCCCCCCCCCACGAAAAATCCTGGGTTGTCCCCTGTGAGCAGTTACCCAGTCTGACCTCACTTTTGAGGTCCTTCCCTTTACATACTGTATGTATCTGAATGGTGTCAACAAAGGGATGGAAAAAAAAGCTAGGGTCCCTCTCCACTGTGATTGTGATTTCTCTATTTTTGCCCCCCCCAGCACGCCTAACCCAACACACACACACTCTCCCCACTAGCAACCGATGTTCATTGTGAACCACGGGCGCCTAAATTTCACCTCAATGCCACTATTTCAAAGTGGGCCTATGGAGGGGCTCAAATTTCCTGCTTCCGTATTTGGACAACATGTGTTTTTGTTTACATATACCCCCTGAACACAGTGCCAAACCTAATTCAAGGTTGCAAGGAAACCCCCTAGGAACTGATGCCAAGGAGTTGTGGAAGCAAGCACATGGGTCACATGACCAACGTTTTGGGGTCTGCCAGACAGTAGCTAGCCATCATTTATTTATGTAAATACAGATTCATGAATGTGTGCGGTTGGTGGCAGCACACTTTGCATTGCATGAGAAACATAGACTCTAGGGGCTTGATTCACAAAACTGTGGTAACGCATAGCATAGCAAAACTGTGGTAACGTGCTATACATTTAGCGCACAATATAACACGCGTGAAGGTTTACGCGCGTAACAATTTACGTGCACGTGCTAATGAAGGTGTTTGCGTGGTAGTGTGCGCACTTTGCTGCGGTAGCGCGCACATAAATCTTTACACACGTAAACCTTCATGCGTCTTACATTGTGCGCTAAACGCATAGCACAGTCGTGCTATGCGTTACCACAGATTTGTGAATCAAGCCCTATAAGTCAGCATTTGCAATGTGAAGTCCTGTAGTCTGTAGTCAGCTGTGATGGTATCTAAATATACATTTCCCCACATGCCTCCAGAGGCAGTATCCATAATTTATAGCTGTGACCTGCTTTCTTTGTCCGGTCTGTCTGCTCCCTTTGTGCCCATATGCCTACCAGTTCAGCAATACCCAGCCGTGCCTCTGCTGCAGGTCCCTTCCGCGCTGCACAAGTCTGCTGTCTCCCCGGGCACTGCCATGGCATTTTCCCACATGCACCCTCCTGCTGTCTCCACATAATGACTTCACCCTTCCTTTCTGAGCAGAGTGGTAGTTCAGCTGTGTCATAAATTCCTCTCTCGCTATGCTAAGGAACCTATCTCGCTAAAATGGTAAAATCTTTAGCAGTACCACCACACTTGCATTCTGAGTACTTTGAAAGGAAGATTTTGCTTTCTTCATGTAATTGCCATAGGCTAGATCAGAGCCTCTTAAGGGAAATATGCAAGCTAATTTAAAAAAAAAAAATCTACTTACTCAAGGCTTCCTCCAGCTTCTGGCAGCCGTCCTCTGCCCTTGCCCCAGCTCCGCATCTAGCCGGTAGCCCGGGGGTCCCTTCCGGTGCAGATGCTGACTTCGCCAGGTCGGTATCTACCAGGGTTGCTCGTAAACTACGCCAGCGCGAATCTATGCATCGTAGTACGCAACTACGCATCGTAGTTCGTAGGCGAAGTTTAAGAACTACACTTACGCATTTCCGCGTAGTCGTAGTCCCGCTATGCGTAGCTTCGCCCGCTACGCGTAGTTGACGTATGTATTGCGAAGTCAACTACGCGTGCGGTAACTGCATTGATATGGGTCATTGCGCATGCGCAGAAATATTATTGCCCTTTGTACGCATACAATTTCGCTTTGGATGTTGGAATTTATGCTTAAATTAGTTTGTGTATGCGCATAGTTAGCAGATTATAAGGGCATAAGCGGTCGCATCAACTACGCTACGCAATACGTGAAGCTTGCGTATTTTAATGCGTAGTCTACGGTATGCTAACGTAGCGAAGTGGCTGATTTCGGAGCCGTAGATTGCAAAGCGTATTTGCGTAAAAATACGCGTAGTTCCAGCGTAGCGAAGTTGGCTGCCTCCGACCATCCCTGGTATCTACCACGCCTGCGCTAGAGCCGCTCGCGGTCGCGCTGACGTCATCTGGGTTGTTCTGCGCAGGGGCAGAACTACTGCGCCTGCACAGTACACTCCGGATTACGACAGCGCAACCGTGAGCAGCTCTCGTGCAGGCGCAGTAGATGCTCGTCAACATCTGCAGCGGAGGGAACCCCGAGCCACCGGCTAGGAGCGGAGCTGGGGCGAGAGCACAGGACGGCTGCCAGGGGCTGGAGGAAGCCCCAGGTAAGTAGATTATTTGTTTTTAATTAGCTCGGACCTTCCCTTTAAGTCCTTTTGTAATTTAGTTTTATTGAAGCCCCTTTCACACTAGCAGAGTTTTACATTTGCATTACCCTAATATGCCGCAAGGGGCCATAAAAGCAATGCAAGCTTTGGCAACTTTCACATTTATTGCAGTCCCTTGCGGAGCACCGGAAGTATCCAATCTGATGGGATCCGAAGGAAGTGGTGCAAAATCGATAGAGAGCTGGATGGGCGGGCTCAATGGGCAACCTCATCCAGGTCGGCCATTCAACTCTCTATGCTCCGAGGGTGGTGATGTCAGTGGATTGTGAGCATGGGCTCTTGAACGCATGACAGTTGCCTCTCAACACACTGGCACCTCAAGGCTAGCTAATCTAGCCCTGAAGACAACAGATAACACACATCTCCAGGGGCGTAGCAATAGGGGTTGCAGAGGTAGCGACCGCATCTGGGCCCTTGAGCCAGAGGGGCCCTGAAGGGCCCTCCTTCAACTGCATTATTAGCTCTCTATTGGTCCTGTGCTCATAATAATCACTTCTATAGATACTTTGAATATTGGTAATCATTAACAAACTGTTCCCCATCCCCTTCTTGCACCTGTGACACTGTAGTTGCCATTGGTAGATTTTGGTGCGCCGTATCAATTGTCATATATAGAGTGCTTGGGGGGCCCCATGCAAAACTTGCATCGGGGCCCACAGCTCCTTAGCTACGCCACTGCACATCTCAACCCTACATTGTGAGTTGAGAGTGTCAAGACTCAAGAGACGAGAGAGAGTACCATATATACTTGCGTATAAGACGATGAGAGTATAGGCCGACCACGAACGCTTACCTTAAACAACGTAATAGAGGACAGAGGCGCCAAAAGGATAAAATCAATCAGTAAAAATTCTAAAAATGCTTAGGAGGCAGTGGTGGACTTACCTCCTGCAAGCAGACACAACAAGCTGTGTATTCACAACAAAGTAGATTTATTGGTACACTCCAGGGGATGATCGCAACGCGTTGCGCAGGGTTAAACCCGCTTCATCAGGCAATATACAGTAGGAGTACACAACAGTATAGTCTCAAGGTCACAAATAGCGCCTCTGGGACCTTGTGACCTTGAGACTATACTGTTGTGTACTCCTACTGTATATTGCCTGTTGAAGCGGGTTTAACCCTGCGAAACGCGTTGCGATCATCCCCTGGAGTGTACCAATAAATCTACTTTGTTGTAAATACACAGCTTTTTGTGTCTGCTTGCAGGAGGTAAGTCCACCACTGCCTCCTAAGCATTTTTAGACTTTTTACTGATTGATTTTATCCTTTTGGCGCCTCTGTCCTCTATTACATTATATAATATCCACCCCTGGTGGAGGGGGATACCCCTTTCTTTCTTATCTACAGAGAGCGACTTCTTAATCCTGAGTGAGGACAGGACAATCTCCTCACCTGCCTTTACAGTGGATGCCTGGAGGTAACCCTGGTTTGTGAGTATATCCTTATACTCTTATTTACATTATCCAATTATCAGCACCTACTACACTATATTGGGCTCTCGGTTCTCTCTCTTTTACATCTTACCTTAAAAACATTTGGAAAAATGATTGACTCGTATATAAGCCAAATATAGGAAAGGCAGGAGTGGTGCAGGTGGAATTGATATTTGAGATGTAAGATTAAGGTGGATCTGAACTCAAAACTTCCTCTCTGCACTAAAAGATAAGCAACAGCATAATAACCTGTAAAGAAAAACATTTCTTTGTTACAGCTGATACAAATCCTGCAATAAATCTGCAGTGTGGCTACTTCCTGCTTTCATGGACGCAGACATAGGGTTAACAACCTGTGTTTACCAATTAACTCTCTGCCGTGGCAGCAAGCTGAAGGATCAAATTACAACTTATGCTTAGTCACAGATGAGGGGTAATGAGACAGGCTAAACTCTTTAAATACATACAGGGTGCATTTCTCTATGTTTTCCTTCTGTCCTGTGCAAGAGTTCAGCTCCACTTTAAAACAAAAATACACACTCAAGTTGTAGTCAGAACAATGAGTGCGACTTTACCATTACTTAACTGCTAAAAGCTCCTATGAAAAAAACTGAAAGAAATAAAACACAGTGGATAAGAACTAGTCATTGACAAAGTGTGAACAACCTGAGGAATGATACAGCGGAGATGGGAAAGCTATCAGAACTGAAAGGCCCTTCATCTGGCGGAATTTGCTCTGCGGTCCTCTGTTCATTAACGCACCCGAGAGGATGTTCTCCGCTAAAAGCATTGAAGAAACACAAAACAGGAATCATTAAAAAAAAGTATTTTACTGTGTAAAATGTGTTGCAGGCTTCGGCACAAGATGATGACAGCGGGTGCTTTTATGCCCTTCAGCTACCCTGACCAGACGTCCCGTTTTACCTGGGACACGTCCCAGGTTCAGGGACAGGGTCACCTGTCCCAAGCTGCAATGTGTCCCAGGTTATGTCCCACTTTTGGCCGCAGGGCGTCCCAGCCGTGGGACTCTGTGGCCACATGAGGTAAAGTTTGCCTCATTTACCGTTTGCGGAGACGGAGTCATCGTTTTCTGCTGCATTTCAATCACGTGTCTGAGGTAACGGTAGTTGCATTTCATTTGCTTGAAATAACAGTTATTGCAGTTCATGTGTCAGAGGAAACGGTTGCTGCATTTGCTACTTTGGGGTTATTGTTGCAGTATTTGGAATTTGGGGGCTCATAATTATTAAATGTGCCAAATCTGCAGAAGCTGCTGATGCTAGACAATCTAATCCCACCATAGTCATAGATAGTCTAATGTCCTAAGATATTATTATGTATTTATATAGCACTGGCATCTAAGGTGGCACTTTACAGAGAATGTAGTCATGTTCTTGGCAAAGCTCACAATCTAATCCTGGTCATAGTCAAAGTCTACTGTCCCGCCATATTATTATGTATTCACGTAGCACTTGTATCTTCTACAGCACTTTACAGAGTACATAGTCATGTCATGGACTGACATCCATGATGCAAATCTCCCATTTCACCACATCATTGTGGGAACACTACTTTCTTATGTGTTTGGGGAACATTGCCTAATTACCTTTAAAGAGAGTCTGAAGCGAGAATAGATCTCGCTTCAGACCTCATAGCTAGCAGGGGCATGCGTGCCCCTGCTAAAACGCAGCTATAGCGCGGCTTAACGGGGGTCCCTGTCCCCCCAAACCCCCTCCGTGCAGCGGGGGAGCGCTTCCTGGTTGGGGCAGGGCTAACCGCCACAGCCCTGCCCCATGCGCGTCTGTCAGACGCGTATCTCCGCCTCTCCCCCGCCCCTCTCAGTCTTCCTTCACTGAGAGGGGCGGGGGAGAGGCGGCGATGCGCGTCTGATAGACGCGACTGGAGGCAGGGCTGCAGCCGTTAGCCCTGCCTCCAGGAAGAAGAATACGAGCGACCATTTTCCGACCAACTTTTGCGGGGGGTGGGTTGGGGATGAAGGGACCCCCGTTAAGCCGCGGGATAGCGGCGTTTTAGCAGGGGCACACGTGCCCCTGCTATATATAAGACCTGAAGCGAGATTTAGTCTCGCTTCAGTGTCTCTTTAAGGTCACATTGTCTATCTGTGTTTTGTAAGGAAGCTCTGGCCCACTGTTACATTACAGTGTAATGTAACCATTTTCCCACTGTGGTAATGGACACGCCCATTTTTTGGCGTGGCACGCTACACGTGACGCACTAGCACCCCCCTCTGTCCCTGGTTAAGCCATGAAAAATCTGGTCACTGTACTGCAGGATAGTCATTAGTGCCTCCCCCCCAGTGCAGCCCCCACTGCAATATGAAAGAAAAAGCTATGTGCTGACCGCAGCATGACCCTCCCCCCCACCCAGCCAAGAGCACAGTACTGCAGACACAATTGGTTGGCCGTGTTATCCACCAGTGCACCACCAGACAAGAACGTCTGACAGCTTTGAGGTGCCCTCTGTCTCACTCCCCCCGATTGCCTCCGTAGGGATATGCAAAGCGGTGCTGCTTCTTTTGCTTTACAGACGGTCCACCATCCTCCAGTAGCATCACTGCTTGGCTGAATGGAATGAGACTGTTACGGACTTCAGTTACAGAGGAGTCCCAGTGGTGGACCGGTGATAAGCAAAAGAAGCTGCACCGCTTTGCATTTCCCTACGGAGACTCCCGGGGGAGGGGGGGTGTAGTAGAGAGTGACACAGAGGACTCCTCAAAGCTTCCAGACATTCTTGCCTGGTGGCCCTCTGGGGGTAACACCAACCAACTGTGCCTGCGGCACTGTGCACTTGGCTGGGGGGGGGGGGGTCACGTGGCTTTCAGCGCATAGCTTTTTCTTTCATATTGAGATGGGTGATGCACTCAGGAGGCCACTACCTGCACATGACTTGAGTATAAGCCGAGGCCCCCACTTTTGGGCTACTTTTTTGGCCTCAAAAACTAGGCTTATACTCAAGTATATACTAAATACAGCACAGTATTTCTCAGTATCGAGCACCAGCAGGGATCGCCTGATGCCGGATACATGTGCTTGCTGGTTGCTTGAGCAACCAGCCAATAAAGCACAACCCTCCCCACCTGAAATACTTACCAAGCCTCCAGCAAGGTCTGGCTGCTTTCCTGTACCTCCTAGTGGGCTCCTAGCAGCTTTCCAGTTTCACCCGTGCACGCTTGCCGGCATGTCAGCTGACCTGCATCAGGTCAGGTGACATGCCAGCTTCTGTACACGGACACCGGAAGCCGCTAGGAACCAGCTAGGAGTTACAGGAAAGCTGTCATTTGTCGCTGGAGGTTCGGTAAGTATTTTACAGCCTGCCAACACCCAAAAAAGGGTCCCTGTTATCCCCTTAGGCATGCCGGTAAGTTGAGACTTCCGGATGCCTGCGTTTCGGATAATGGGGACTTTGCTGTAAACAGGTCAGACAGGCAGCAGCACCCATATGTCTGTCAGCACATGTTCAATTTAGAAGGATCTGGAGATAAAAGGCAAATACATCTACACTGTGGGAATAACACAGTGGTATCACAAGGCTATGCCAACTGTCAATAAGCTCTTTCATTCTCCGGATACAAGAGCAGAGTATGATCTCAGGGAAAGTCTTCTTTTCACGGAACTGCAAAGGTTTTCACACTGTTACATCCATCACTTTTCTCCAATGATTGAACTGTACTAATCTGTACTTTGCCGCTCACTCTAAATCACATATGCCTGTCCAGCCACTTTGATTGAATGTTGATTATTCTTACATAGAAATGGTGTCTGGGGCAGAGATGATAATGCCTAGCCATGGCTGGGTTCTCGGTGATATCCTTCACTTGGCTGGAGAAGTCGCCTCTGCTACTACTATCAATTCCAGTTCACCTTGGAGGAACTCATTCTTCTGCGCAAAACTTCACTCATAAAGTTATTCAAAAACATTACATACTGCAAAGCCTGAAAGGTGCAATCCGGGCAATCGTATTATTACGCTGGCAAAGATTGGAGAGTTTTCATGCTTTCGTTGATGATTAGTGATGGAGAGATTGTCAGCTCTGTTGTCTTATTGTCAGGGCTGTCCACAAGTCCATTCCCTCAGGAAGCAGATAGATGAGAGTCCGTTAAGATTTAAGATAGCTTCCAGATTCTAATACAAGTCGCCCACAGGACCTACCCTCACATACAGGAGATACAGTTACCTCCTCTTGGACTGGTGGGTATGTATGAGGTCTTTGTCCTGAACTAGGACAAGGGTTTATTTCTGCAAAAGGTGTGGAAGAATTTCAGGATAGTCAGAGAAACTGTCATCTAGAGATCTGGATTCTTAAGCTTTAGAATACTTTCACATTAACGTATGTGCACTAGTGCGCACTACAGGGCCGGTTTAAAGAGAACCCGAGGTGGGTTTGAAGAATATTATCTGCATACAGAGGCTGGATCTGCATATACAGCCCAGCCTCTGTTGCTATCCAAAACCCCCCTAAAGTCCCCCTGCACTCTGCAATCCCTCATAAATCACAGCCACGCTGCTGACAAACAGCTTGTCAGAGCTGGCTGTGTTTATCTCTATAGTGTCAGTCTGCTGCTCTCCCCGCCTCCTGCAGAACTCCGGTCCCCGCCTGCATCCCTTCCCTCCCTGCTGATTGGAGGGAAGGGACGGGGGTAGGGACCGGAGCTATGCAGGAGGCGGAGAGCAGCTGAGACTGACACTACAGATGTAAACACAGCCTCACAGCATGGCTGTGATTTATGGGGGATTGCAGAGTGCAGGGGGACCTTAGTGGGGTTTGGGATAGCAACAGAGGCTGGGCTGTATAGGTAGATCCAGCCTCTGTATGCAGATAACATTCTTTAAACACACCTCGGGTTCTCTTTAAGCTTTAGAATACTTTCACATTACCGTATGTGCACTGGTGCGCACTACAGGGCCGGTTTAAGGGGCCCTGGGGCAAATTTAAGTGGAGGGGGCCCCTACACCCCCCAGCACCACCACCACTTATAGTTCCCCCTCACCCACCGCCGATAGTTCAACCCCCTTCCCCACTAATAGAAATTACCCCGCTGCTCCCCAAGGCCCCTGCACATTAGCTGCATACTCACTTGTTCCGGCGGGGGGCAGCTGCACTGTCCATGAGATCTTCAATCATGCTGGTTGAAGACTGCGTGGATGGTGCAGCTGCCGCTCGCTGGGACAAGTGAGTATGCAGCTAATGTTCAGAGGTCCTGGGGTGCAGTGCAGGAGACAGCTTGGCAGGTTCCAGTGGCACAAGGGTCCCTGCAGAGGTCGGGGGGGCCTGGGGCAATTGCCCCCCGCCCCCCCCCCCTTTGCCTTGACCCCGCTTGTCAACAGCAGCAATAATACTTACATCGGCAGTGCGTGCATGCACACTAGCGGCTCTCCGCTCGAGCTCCAGCGGAAATAGCCAAGCCCAATCGGATCTGCTCTACTGTGCAGGCACAGATGGCTCTCGCCTGTGCAGCAGAGCGGACCCAATCAGTCTTGGCTATTTCCACCGGAGCCTGACATGAGCGCACCAGCAACAAGCACTGACAGGAAGCTTTTTGGGGGAACCAGCTCTGGATCTGGATCTGCTGAGGAGGATGGGGGAAGCCTCTTTAGGATCCAGAGGCTTCCCCCTCCCAAGGTAAGTACCCCCCAGGGGCACTTTTTTCACTACAGATACTCTTTAAATCTTTATATCTTTAACGAACCCCCCCCCCCCCCTTCCCCCAGGAATACTTACTTTGGCAGGGGGAAGCCTCTGGGTCCTAATGAGGCATCCCCATCCTCCCCACCCTCCAGGATCCAGTGATGGAAGCCTGCGAACACCAGTGCAGGTGCAGTAGTGGCTTTCCAATCGGGCTCAGGCAGCCGAGCCTGATCGGATCTGCCCTACCGTGCAGGTGACTCACGTCGGCACAGTAGAGTGGACCTGATCAGGTGCGGCTGCTTCTGCCTGGGCCATCGGAAAGCCTACCGCTGGATTGCGATAGGTAAATATTGTAGGCGCTGCTGTGCCCTGCACCACCTTGTCAGCTGTGGTTTTGGGGAAGCCCGTGCTGGATCCCTGAGGTTTAGGAGGATGGGGGAAGCCTCATTAGGATCCAGAGGCTTCCACCTCCCGAGGTCAGTATTCCTGTGGGGGAGGGGGGGGATTTAGTTACAGATACTCTTGTACCACAATGGAGATTGCATCATTTCTGCACCTGAAGCTCAGCTATAAGGCCTCTTTCAGACAGGAGGCTGAATTTTGCGCTTGTCAGGCAGTTTAGCCTTCCAGCTGCTGCTCCCGACCACCATTTGGGCACAATTAAAATGCAGCCGAACAGCAGAGTTTGTAACACCACGTATGTCAGTGCTTGAGACGTGGTGGCCTTACCCAGCGTCACATGTCACATCTTAGCACGGCTATAGTCAGGGCCAGATTTAGGCTAAGGCAACCTAGGCCATGGCCTAGGGCACCACAGGAGCAAGGGCACCAAAGTAGCTGGATAAACTGGTGCAGCATTTGCAAGCTGGCAAATGCTGCAATGCAGGGAGATCAGGCGAGTGCCTGACCGCGGTACTCCACTGCTAGCCGCCTGTGCAGCAGCCATTTTGCTCTCTGTGCATGTTTGCATCGTGGCGGTGGCTATGGACTTGGAAGACAGAGAGGAACAAGAAGCTTCTGCACTGGAGATGAGTGGAGAAATGAGTGATATGAATGGCTGCTGCGGCGGTAAGATGAGCTGGCTACCTATACTGAAAGGAAGGAGGGATTAAGGGAGTCATCTTGCTACCTATATTGGAGGGAAAGGGGGGAGGGGTCATCTGATCTGGCTACCTATACTTGGGGGGTCATCAGGCTACTTATACTACAGTAAAGGGGGGAGGGGTAATCTGGTTAGCTATACTAGAGAGAACGGGGGAGGGGTCAACTCGCTATTTATACTGAAAGGGGGGCGGCTGGTGACAGTGGCCTTGGGCAGTAAAGAATACAAATCCGGCCCTGGCTATAGGTGTGACTCCATGGGGGAGGACCGCCTGTCCAGCGCCGGTACCGAGCGGCAAGTGCTAACAAGTGCCAAGCCGGTGCAAGAGAGCAGCTGACAGGCAGATAATTTGTTGTCTTTAGCCGCCCATATGAAAGAGGCTTAAAGCGGACCCAAACCAAACATTTTTTTAATTCAAAATATTTAGTTGCACCACTCTGACACATACAAAGATAAATAAACACTCCTTCAAGCCTATGAGCATTTCAGTGCATGCTTTTCACCCTTCTCTTTTCATAACTATGGTTATAATGGTGGCAGCCATTACTTCTGAGCTTAGAAGGGTGTGTTCATGGGTGTGTTTGTAGCTCATGGGTGTGTTTGTCATCACCTACCCTCCCTCACAGGGGTGTCGTCTATGTGAAATCTCACACAAGCTCAGATCACCTCCCCTGTGACATCATCAATAGCAGCCTGTGCTTTGTTTGTTTTTTATCTCCTCCACCAGTCTGCTGGCTTCTGTCCCGGCAATATGAAAGGAAGGGAGGGGTTCCTCTAATAAATGTAAAATATTTTATATTTGTCATCATGCAGCTGAAAAAAGGCTGCTATTTATTATTATAATTTAGAAATCTTGTATTTTTAATTTGGGACCACTTTAACTGTTGAATACACACATCCAGTATATTTGCAGTAGAAGGACAATTCAATGTACCTGGCATGCTCTATACACAGCCTATTTCCCGCCTGATACATAACTGCTCTTCAGCTAAATACATTTGCTTTCACCTGCTTAAGATGACAATGATAACAATGCAAACCTTGGCTGGATATCTGTGCTGCTCGATGTATTGGGGAGACTCCGCATCTCTCGTCTCGAGGATTTGAAGGTCTTATCTGAGCTCCCACCTCAGTAAAGGCAATTTATGGACCATGCGCTCTTTCCAGCTTTACAATATTAGTTCATTATAAAAGAAGGTGAGGCTCCTGCAGCAATTCCAGCGCCATTGATGAGCTATAAACTATTTGACTGCCTCTAAATTTCAGGTTATAAAAACTACAGACAATATAAATAAGATGGTGAAAACAAGTGGCTGGGGAATTAGGTTGTGTGCAATAAAAAAGGCAGAGGTGAATTCAGCTTAGAGTTATAGAAGAGCCTTAAAGGCACAGTTCAAGCAGTTTAATTATGTAGATAAAAGTGCATCATTTGGGGTAGGAACACACTAGGCAGAAACCCTAGCGATGCATTATTGTATAAATACCAATTGGATGATGTATTTCCGCTTCCTGTTGACTTCCTAGTGATGAGCCAGAGAGGACATCAAACATGTGTTTTGTTTTGTTTTTTAGGGCCCATTTCCACTATCGCGAATTCGCATGCGTTTTCCGCACGCAAATTCGCATAGCAATACAAGTGAATGGGACTGTTTCCACTTGTCAGGATTCCTTTGCGTTTTTCTGTGCAGAAAAAAATCGCATGGCAGAGCCATCAGAATTCGCATATCGCATACCGCTATGCAGGGACGGATTTGTACTTCTTACCGCCCAAGGCCGACTATTACCAGCCGACCCAACCGAAACCGTATCCTACCACCTTTCTCCACACACACACCCACCCAAACATTTGTGGGCCGCTGGTGTCCTCTATTGCGGCTAGTGCCGAAGTCTCCATGGCAATATGAAGTGAATCAATCATGTCTCATGGGGAACTGGTTAATCAAGTGATATACAGGTGATGGGCGTGGTGGGAGCCACCCACCACACACACATTGTCAAAAGTGGCTCACAGTTGGACATTGGGTGGGGTCAGCAACACGTAAAAGTGAGTCCTGTACCCACTGCTGTTTTCAGAGTAACAGCGCTGGCCAATCAATAATTAAGAAATGGGTACTGTGAGAGGCTGCCTTCTGTATTCTGTACTATTTGCTGGTGCTGCCCCTGGTCCTTTCATCCCCCACGCCAAGTGCGTGAAACCCGGCCTTCTGTAACTGCCTGCAGCTGCTGCTATGTCATTGGACAAGGCCTGGCTTTTTGCTAGTCACACACTGTTCACAAACGTTTGGTTAACGGACTGCAGCTGCCTGTAGCACAGCACAGGCAGATGCCAGCTAGTACTAATAGTGCAGTTATCCTGACCCCTTTAATTTGTTTGGACACTTGCAAATAATGCCCTGCAAATAATGCCCACTGTCTGCAGGCCGCCCCTTGTTTATCTGGTGCCCTAGGCCATGGCCTATGTGGCCTTGCCAGAAATCCGACCATGCCGCTATGCGAATCACATACAATGGATTTAATAGGAAATTCGCATGAGGTTTGGGTATGCGAATTTTCATGCAAATTCGCATGAAAATTCGCATAGAAACAATGGAAAAGCACACCAGCACTGCCATGGTTAAATTTGCATACATCGTCATCCATGCGTATTTTCATGCGGATTTTTTACCACGGCGATTCGCAACGCACAAGTGGAAATGCAACTCTCTTCAGGCTCGTTTCCACTAGTGCGGTGCGAATCGCTGGGATTCCACCGCTGAAGAAATCGCATGCGATTTCGCATAGGCAGGGTATATGCGAATTTAACCATGTCACTGCCTGGTTCAATTTACATTAGTTTTCATGCGAATTCGCACGCGAAATCGCGGCAAAAAACGCATGTGTGTTTTCCCTATCAAATACATAGCCTGCGAATCGCCTGCATTCCTCACGCAGGCGAATTCTACAGGCTCTACCGTGCAGAAAAATCCTGCACAGAAAAACGCTGGAAAAAACTGACAAGTGGAAACAGGGCCATCCACTTGTATTGGCTGTGCGAATCCGCATGCAGACAACGCATGCGGATTCGCTCTAGTGGAAACGGGCCCGAAATTTTTATTGAGAATTTTTAACATACAAAGATATTCAGCACTACATGTACATTGAGTAGTTTATAAACAGGACATTACAAACCATCCTACATGTTGCATGTTCTCATTCATACACTTATGAACGAAACCTTGAATACGTTTACATATATAATGCAGTAGCGTTTGGCGTAGCCAATCTGGGTGTAGCTCAATTGATGGTTAACGTCATAGTGGGATGAAGTTGAAAAATGGGTTTTTATATTGGCCACATTCCCAAAAAATTGCATAAAACGCATATCAGAAGCGCATACAAAACGCAAAAAAACGCACAAAACCGTATTTGCGATTCATATGTGCAAAACGCAAATGCAGTAAAACGCAAGCAAAACGCCTGTGCAAAACGCAAATGTACTCAAGACACACTTCATTATGTTAAAAACGTGCAAACGCATATGCAGCAAAACACAACCTTTCACGCACCGCCTAGTGTGTTTCCAGCCTTTCAGGGAATAATACTAGAAAAAGGTTGTGTTAAAAAAAAACGCATGCTGTGCTTTAACCGGATAAGTCGCGTGTTTACAGTACGGATGCTCATTCCGATTCTGTGGAATTGAAATTTTTGCATTTCCAATTAGAAATTGGCATTTCTGATCAGCAAAACAGAAATTGAAATTCCGTGGAAATTCGAATGAGCGCAACTTTTATTTTAGCTCAATCACAGAACTCGAAAGCATTGAACCAATTAGTGTTGGGCGAACAGTGTTCGCCACTGTTCGGGTTCTGCAGAACATCACCCTGTTCGGGTGCTGTTCGAGTTCGGCCGAACACCTGATGGTGTTCGGCCTTTTAGTTCGGGTTCACCCGAACTACTCAATGCCCCCCGAACAGGGCTCCTGTTTGGCCGAACAGGGCCCTGTTCGCCCGAATACGGCCCCCCTATGGGGTCGCAGGCATAAGGGGGGAGCATGCCCCGATCGCGGGGGGTGTCGGAAATTCCCCCCACCCCATCCGCTAGCGCTCCCCCCTCTGCCCGCTTCCCCATAAAAAAAAATTGCGGAAAGTTAATAGTACCTGGTGGCTGGCTGGCTGGCAGTGACTAGGAGACGCGTTGAGGCCGGGCAGCGGGCGGTTCAGCGGTAGTACCCTTGTGGTACTTCCACCCTTTCTCTGACCTCACGTCCTCTACAAGATGACGCATACGAGGGTACGCGTCACGCGTACCCTCGTATGCGTCATCACGTAGAGGACGTGAGGTCAGAGAAAGTGCGGAAGTACCACAAGGGTACTACCGCTGAACCGCCCGCTGCCCGGCCTCAACGCGTCTCCTAGTCGGACTCCTCCTCACTCATCTCACCACTGCCAGCTAGCCAGCCAGCCACCAGGTACTATTAACTTTCCGCAAACTTTTTTTATGGGGAAGCGGGCAGAGGGGGGAGCGCTAGCGGAGGGGGTGGGGGAAATTTCCGACCCCCCCCGTGATCGGGGCATGCTCCCCCCTTATGCCTGCGACCCCATAGGGCCCCCAAAAGTGGCATGTTCGGGGGTCCCATTGACTTCCATTGAGTTCGGGGTTCGGGCCGAACATGCCGAACATCTGGCCCATGTTCGGCAGAACGGACCCGAACATCCAGGTGTTCGCCCAACACTAGAACCAATCAGGGAATGCAGGATTTTCTGAAAAAAATCGGATCACCGCAAGAAATTTAGACAAATCATAAGATTACGGTTTTACGATTCATGATTTTTTTTTTGGGGGGGGGGGGTCATTTTTTGCATGCTCCAATGCAAAAATAGCAAATAAAAGACACCTCAAAATTGAGAAAACGGAAATCGGAAAAATGGAAATCGGAAATTGACATTGGCGGAAATCGAGAAAATGGGTATTTCCGAACAATCCATAGTTTACAGTGGTGGCGAATCATACTTTTGTTGTACTGTATACCTCACTTTATAGTCGCACTACACATATAATAACTTACAGTGTGACTTTTTGGTAGCATTGTGTAAAATCTTTCCTATCCCTGATTTACATTCTGAATTTTATCACAGGTCGCAGCATCTTTAGTCCTGCCAGGTGATCTGTGCGGAATGTTCATTTACTGAGAGTTCTATGCACAGCGGGAGATACAGCTTGCTTGGCAGTTGGAAACAGCTATTATTTTCCACAATTCAGTCAGCTTCACAGAGAGCAAACTGTCAGTGCCATGGCCCTGACATCACACTGTGGGAGGGGTTTCACCACAATTTGAGCCATACAGATACCCCGATTTGCTATTTGAGAAAAGGTAAAGCATTTGCATGAGAAAGGGAGTAACGGCTACTGAATGGGATGCAGTTCAATACTGGGTTAAAGTTCCTCTTTAAAGCGGGATTGCCACCATAAAAATCAAATTTCAACAGCAACTGGTCTGAGTGTATTAAGTGATAAAGATGCTAATCCTGCATTCAAAACTTTCAAAACTTTTTCTGCTGTTATGATTTGGAGTTATCACATACCTTAGGAGCACTGGCCCTTTAATTGCCATTGTCATTAAATTGCATGCTGGGGGTTCTTTTTATCTATAACATATTCCTCCTCTTCCCTTTATTTCCCTGCCTAGCTGTGTAGCTGAAACATGATCCTCTGCTCATGACATCAGGATCTAGCCTAAAAATGTGGGCAAAAGGACCCCCCAGGAACAGAATTCTCTTCATTTACTATATAAAATTCACTGAAATCAAAATGTGGCCAGTACAATACATGTGTTAAGTAAGTAGATCAAGTATTTATCTACTTATATATGTGTTTTTTCCCTGGCATAGCATGGCTGATCCTACTGCTTTAAAGGCTTACTGAATGGAAAAACTATAAAGTTTTCTGAATAGATTAGTAAGGGTGAATTATATTACCAGTGATGTACATTTAAAGTGGCCCTTATTTATGCTTACCTGGGTCTTCCACCAGTCCCATGAGCACTGGAACTTCTATTGCCGACTTCTTAATTCCGTCCATTCAGGCGCTACGACTCCCAGTAATACGGTCAGTCCCCGCCAGTCATTGCCTTCTGTGCATGTGATGCCAGGCCGCGCGCAGGTGCCCCCATGGAGCTCCCGTTCCCTGGAGCGCGATGAGCAGCCGAGTCACGCATGCGCAGAAGGCCATGACTGCCCGGTTTACCAGGAGTTATAGCGGCAGAATGGAAGGGCCGAGGAAGACGGCGAGGGAGGCCCTGGTGCTCATGGGGCTGGAGGAAGCCCAAGGTAAGTATAAATAAGGGCCAGTTTACCATCTCTGGTTTCCTTGAAAGGTTTCCTTTTTTACCCAAAGACTGTTCCTCAAAAAGTGGCAAAGTTGGGAACTATGTCACTAGTATGAACCAAGCCTAGAGGCCCTCTATATCTAGCAAGTTTACCACTGCTACCTAAATGAAATGTGAGTATCTGGTTTGTGCGCTGTCCATAGTGCTGAATCTAATTTTATAGTATCAGTGCAGTGGTTACGTCTGATTCATTTGTCTATTTTTACAACAAAACATCTGGTGCTCTATGAACTAAGAAGTGCTTGAGGTTGTGCCATGAAAAAGATACTATCACAAAGAAACAGCAACTGATTCTGTAAGCCAGCAGGTTCCTCCAAGCCAGGGGTATAACAATATCACCCACAACTCCCTCCATCGTAGGGGGGCCAGGAGCTGGGGAATCGGGAGTGGGAGCTGGGTAGGTGGTCTTGCAGAGATGCAGGGGAACATTATACATTACCTGCACATGGCGCTAATACAGGTAGTAATTTGTTGAAAAATGGTCACACTTTTGTTGTACTTCCTTTGTAGTTATTTATAGAAACTGTCACACTTTTGTTGCACTCTTTTTGTAATGTTTTGTAGTAATTGTCACACTTTTGTTGCACTGCCTTTGTAGTAATTGTCACACTTTTGTTGCACTGCCTTTGTAGTAATTTGTTGTAATTGTCATACTTTTTTTGCACTGCCTTTGTAGTACTTTGTAGTAATTGTCACACTAAGGGCTCGATTCACAAAGCGGTGATAACCCAGTTAAAGACTTTAGGCGTGATAACCATTTTATCATGCCTAAACTCAGTTTAGGCATGATAAGTTTAGGCATGATAAGTTTAGGCATGATAAGTTTAGATAAGTTTAGATCGCGCGCAAAGTCCCGCACGCAAAGCAGCGCCATTAAACTCTATGCAAAGTACACTAGACTTTGCTAGCGCAAAACTTTTGATCAGCTGTGCACTGCGGTGCTAACCCAGTTGGTGCTTAAACTTATCACGCCTAAAAACTTATCACACCTAAACTTATTATGCCTAAACTTATCATGCCTAAACTTATCACACCTAAACTTATCATGCCTAAACAGAGTTTAGGCGTGATAAAGGGCTTTTCACTAGCGTGTTAACTGTTAACACCGCTTTGTGAATCAGGCCCTTTGTTTTATACACCCCTCTATTGTAATTACATTGCACAGTGCTATGGAAGATGATAGTGAAATATAAATCAATAATAATAGGTTTATAAGCTGAGGGTCATGGCTGAACTGGACACTATAATCCCAGCATCTGCTATCTGAAAAACATATGATCTTAAAGATCGGTAAATTTATAGTGAGAGCTTCCTCCGAAGCCAGAAGATATAAAATATTGTCACTTTTACAAGAGACTTCTTTAGTTCAAATGAGGTGAAGAAATAAATAAGGTCACTTATATGTGCAGGTTACCAATCCATTTACCCCAGATGACAAGAGTCAAACAAAATGCCAGTTATTATGGAGATGTTTTATATATATATATATATATATATATATATATATATATATATATATATATATATAATCTGAAACTGTGTATTGTCTTTAAAATTCCTGGGTACAAATTATGCATTGCATATTGATGAAAAATGGTTTAGGGGTGTTCATTTGATAAAGTTCAAACTGTAAAGGGTGCAGAACAATGGTTAGTAGTATTATATTGGTACGTTCCAGATTTTTTACCCCCCAGTGGTGCCTAAACTTGACCCCCCTGGTGGGCAACTAACCATAACACCCCCCCCCCCCCCATGAGTATGTGACCTTAACCTCCCATGGACGCCTAACCTTAACCCAGTTTGCATAGCGGGCTCCCTTTTAAACAGGATGCATCACTCCCTCTTTTCAACTGCTGCATATTTAGGGATGGTCAGTCCATGTGGTCTCCTTCATTCCTCCTCCATCAGTTTTTTCTTTCTCCAAAATATTCATCTCACCCTCCTCTATTACTAATGTACTGAACATCTCTAAATCTCTATAAGTGATGCAGCAAGCAAATCTGTAATGGATAAATTAAACAAAAACAAATAAAAAAATAGACTCTGAAGTGCTTAGGAACAAGGACAATAAGCCCATGCTCAATGCAGCAAAGACTGTTGAACTGACTGTGGACTTCAGGAAACAACCCTTCACCCTCCACCCAGTCCTCATTGGTGAGACCAAAGTTTTCAGGGTACCATGCATTCGGCTCCTTGGCACAACTTTAACTTATGAACTAAGATAGGGCAGACCAACACCAAAATCCAGAAAAAGGCAGTGGCACAGATGAGAATGTTCTTCCTGCGCCAACTGAAAACAAAATTTGGTATGCCACGGGAGCTGCTGACCAGCTTTTATACCGCTACCACTGAATCCATCCTTTGGTCCCTCGTCACCATCTCGTATGCAGGGGCAACCGCTAGTGACGAGTAGAAACTCCAAAGTGTTGTTAGTGCTGCTGAAAAGATCATTAAATCACCCCTGCCACCACTAGACTTCCTCCACTCCTCTCCAGGAGGCGTATCTAGAGGGGTGCAGCCATGGCTTGTGCCATGGGCGCCACAGCACCATGGGCGCGATGCCTGCCCCTGTACTGCACCGGCTTGCCTTCATCCATGCCTCCCTGTCATTCAGACCTCAGATCAGATTAATGCTGTTAACTGGGGAGGGAACACGGCTACTTAACTTATGCATGTAGGGCTCACTATGCTTAGTGTTAGAACAGAGGACAGAGAATGAGTAACGAGCTATTTCCAAAAAAGTAACCTCAGCAATATCTTAAGCCAAAACACACAGGCAACCATAACACATGTACACAAGAAATGATGCTGTTTTTAGAGGGGAAGGGGGCTCTGACGGAGGGGGGGGGGGCAATTTCATTGTTTGCTTAGGTGCTATATTACCGAGATACGCCCCTGCTCCTCTCATCTGTATATCTTCCATGTTTGCCAATGCTTTGTCATTCATAGGTACTATTGCCAATGATGCCATGTGAATAGGGTTGAGCCGAAATTTTCGAAATTTCGCGTTACTATAATTACGCATGCGAAATTTGCTATTATGATGCGAAATTATGGTAGCGTAATTGCCATTAAAATTGTAATTGAAAATACCGTAAGCGTAATTTTCAACGCGTAATTTCGCGTTTCGTTCATAACGTAATTTCGCGTTAAACCATAACGTAATTTTGCGTTAAACCATACCGTAATTTCGCATTTCTTCTTAATTTTGCGAATGTTGTAATTACTTGTTAGCTATAAAAAATTACTTGTTCACATTAGCCAATCAGAAGCGAATCAGCGGTAGTCAGACGAACGCTAACAAATTTTCGCATATAAACGCTTTTTCGCGTTAAATAATGTAAAAACTAAGCATGCACAGTTCAAGGGTGTAAACTACGCTTACAAACGTTTGCATGCAAGGCAAACGTAATTTTGCGATACCCACCGTAATGCGAAAATGACGCGAAAATTAACGCTTACAGTAATATGAACTATCGCGAAATTACGTTATGTAACTACGCTTACAAACGGTTGCATGCAAGGCAAACATCATTTCGCGATACCCACTGTAATGCGAAAATTATGCGAAAATTACGCTTACGCGGAATTTCGCGAAATCCTTCTTCATTACGATTATGTACTTACGGCCATAATCGTAATTACACTAATTACGCGAAATTTCGCGAAAACGTAATTAAGTCATTACGCTCATCTCTACATGTGAACCACAAATAATTCTGGGTACGACAATCACTCACGATTTTGATACTGAGTTAGGTTCACCCGTGTCATATCAGATCCAAGTGAGGGCTGTGTGATTGCCGGTGCAGGCAATATCCACTGCAGGAGGTTTTGTTTTGTTTCTTTGTTTGGTTGTTTTTCTTGTCTGATGTTTCTTTTTGATCTTACAGTTGTTTTCACAATGGCTGAGCCATCAAATTTGCTATGGGGAGGAGCTACTGAGCGAGCCGCGGAGTGGAGGAGACAGCGGAAATCAGCCAAACAGCGGCGATGCGTGGAGTGGGCGGCTGGAGGCAGTCTGAAATTATCCTCAAACCTGTGTTCTACTTGTTTGCCTATAATAGACATACGTGGTCGTGGATCTTGTGTGAGTTTTTAATTTATATTGGTGGTAGAATAAAACTTTTTAAGATGGTATCACGCTATGCAGAGGTGATCTGTTTTGCATGCAAATGGAAAAACGGAGAGGGGAGCAGCAGAGCCCAGAGCAGACCAGAGGGGCTGGAAACATAAAACAAGGGCATATAATCATTTTGTATGATCTAAGGAGCTGGTGAGTGGCTCTACAAGCGGTGTGGTGGTAATTGGTATGTGCTGATCTTATAGAAGTATAAAATTTGCTGTTTACCAGGGCCACTTGCTAGAATATTTTCAAAAAAATTTCAAAAATCATAGTTAAAATGTGGGCAGAAAAACACATTCTTAAAGGGTCACTTAAGGCTACAAAAAATGAGTTTTACTCTGTCCGGTGCCCACGCAGTCTCGCACGGATCCTCCTGTCCCCACTGGCAGCTACTTCCGGTTTCGATGACAGGCCTGGAAATGCGAGTGATTCTTCACGTTCTTGGCCGCAATAGCGCCCTCTATACTGCTATTGCGGCCAGGAACGTGCAAATGGAGAGCAACAAAGCCTTCACAGACCATCCTTGTCCTCCAAGGGGGGCCTCATTTCTGCTGTACAAGGAAACACCTGGAGACAAAGGCGTATCTAGGGAAAACAGCGCCTATGGCAAACATTAAAATTTGCTCGGGGGGAGGGACCCCTCCAAATATTTTAACGAGCAGTCTCGGTTTAATTGGTTGTATCCGAGTTGAAGTAAAGCATGGCCTATAATAACAATGGACTATCGCAGTATGTCAGCTTAAGCATATCCCCCAGATAACAGGCAGCTTGCGACCCCTAAAAGGTTTGACCAGGCAGAAGAATGTCCTCCAGATACAAACTAGAATCTGTAGAACAACAAGGATGTTACACATTAGCGCCCCAGTAAAGGTGCGTACACACGCACTACTGGTTAGAACGACGGGTCCGTCAGATCCTCCCACTGGGCGGGCGTTCTCCCTACAGTAGTGCGTGTGTACAGTCTATCAGCAGACTGATAAGGCTGTTTGTGAAGCCTTATCAGACTGTCTTACAGACTGTACACACGCACTACTGTCGGGAGAACGCCCGCCCGGCGGGAGTATCTGACGGACCCGTCGTTCTAACCAGTAGTGCATGTGTACGCACCTTGAGAGGCATCCATGGCACATGCCACACCTGCACCTCTGTGGATACGCCTCTGTCTGGAGACAGATTCAGGTACTTTTACTAGCTCTGTAGAAAAACAAACTGCAAGTTTGTAATAAAACAGTAACGGGATTCAAAGGCATTGTTTGCCAGAAATTCAGTTTTAAACAAAAGGAGAGAAAATGAAGGCTAGGAAATCTCTTTGCACAGCGTGAATTTCCATCAGAACAAAGGAGCAAGGCTGCTTTCGGCAGTGGCTGAACACTGCAAGCCTGCAGAAGCTGCATATATTCATGATCTTTCGAAAATCAGCAGCATTTTTATTTGTTTCTGGCACGTTTACTGTTTGTAGTCAACACATATTTAAAAATTCAGTCTATGATATGCTCTGTGGCTCTCTGCAGATGTGCCAGGCTTTGAACCCAGCAGGCCTCCTCCGAATCATTGCTCTATTTTGTCAGAGGCAGCTTTTCCGAGAGTTCTTAGAACTCATTTGGGCTTATTTAATATTTAACCCAGCAAAGATAGCAATGATCTATGATGGGCAATAAGTAACAGCAATCAGTACGCACTTTGCATAAGTTTAGAGCGTATTTCCATTTTCCCAAGGAAAAAAAAAACAATCTCTTTGTATTTCAACAACTGCTTCACTGAACTGACGGCGATGTTGGGCCTGGTCACTGCTCTGGGCATCTCTGCACGCTTCACTGCAACCGCTGTCTAGTATCACTATTAGCTGCTATTGAAATGTGAGTGATTACTCCAACTATAGGGAATTCCCATTGGTTCATATCAATGGTTTTTATTGGAGCTCCTCTTCAGTATTCAGTATTGTAGTGGTATTGTGGTAAGTTCTGACGTGCGTCGGGGGGAGGGGCTCTTAAATCAAGAATGATGTGTGATCATTAATAAAAGAACCCTCACCTGAGCACACTATGCTGCATTAGATAGACTGTTTGATGTATGTGGTTGGGAGAAGGGTGCTTGTTTCTCTACTATATGTTATCACTGCATACACTTTTTGTTAACCCCTGACGAAGCCCAGTGTCAAAACATGTTGGCTGTTGGGATGTGTCCCCACCGAATCCTTACTTTGTCGCAGTGGTGGGGATTGTGTGAATAAGTGATCCTTAGAGCTATGCCAGTAGTAGCTTAGCTACTGGTAGAGCCTCCCGAGTCGTACAGGTCAAAGGTGATATTCCAGACTAAATTGGATACCCTGGTCCTCCAAGTCTGGGAGTTGGGCAATGGGCTAACAGCCTGTTCCCATAAAAACATAATTGTTAAGAAACCTTCACAGAAGTCTCAGAAATTTGTACAAGGAGGCCAAGGCTGAAATTGGGGTGTAGCGCCATCATAGGAGGATTGGGAGGTGTCACTGTTTTGTATGAGCACTCACCGAACACGAACACTATCTACCCAACTAGTGTTTTGCAGCCTGGAATGGTTGCTAAATAGTGTAGCCAACCAGTGTGTCATTACTACTGCTCTGAGGAGAGGGTAATTGACCATATTACAAACGTACTCTGCAGCATTGGCAGAGCAGTCTTCTCCCAACACACAATTATCAACAACAGAGCCAGGATTGTCACAGCAGACGTTGTTAGTATTAGTGTATTTAGATACACAACCTTTCTTTTTTAATGTATACCAATAAAAGTTACATTTTAATGAGTGGTTCATATAGAGCCTGGCCATAGTTTTTGTAGATTTCTCTTGCTTCCTATATCGGAGTGCTTGCAATTAATCATGAATAAAAAGTAAGTAGTTATTGTTAATTAACAATATTAAAATAATTTGTAGAAGTGCTTTTTATTTTATGTTTGACTCTTTGTGCATATGGGTAAGGAGTACTAATACCCATTATAACTTGAGTGGGTAGACATCTGGAGAACCCCTTGATTTCAATTGGTGCCTTCTGATCCACCCATAAACTGTCCCTAGGGCCTACTACTTCATAGATGGTGGGCAGTTGACCTTGTCATGTTCTCCTGGTCTGCAGAGGTGGTGATAAGAACTTAGTCCATAGCTTTGGGCAAGGATGTTCTGTGCTGGCGATAGGCCCCACTGCCCCACTCCACAAAGTTTCCCAGAATCTTGTGAACCATGAAGCTACTTGTGGAACTCAGAAGCTCAACCCTACTGTGTACAACATACACACCGAAATGTTCTTCTAAGCCAACTTGCTTGTTATTATCACCTGTGGTTTGATGGGTGCAGAATATATAAACCTCATACAGATAGCTCAACAATCTTACAGCATACCCAACCCCCAATTTCCCCTTAAAACCAAATGTGTTATTTGACTGCTGACAAGTAAAATCCTTTATACTGGAAGGGACATGCCTACCCAGTGAAAGGAATCATTTGTTTTCGTAAGCTTGCACATGTGCAGCAAATACACACTTCGTCACAGCAACAGGCGCATCCGCTGCTTCAACAAAAAAATGGAGAGGGTAGTTCCCTGGAGCACTTGGAGATCAGTTAGTGCTTGCAAAAAGTTATAGGAACCAGAATTTAATTTTGAATTAAAAACTTGGTTCAGGTTTGTTTCAAAGGGAACCTGAGTTGAGAGGAAAATGGTGGTGTATTTGATCACATACCCGGGGCGAGGAACACGATCAAGGAAGCACGCAGCTGAGCCAGCGCCTGCGTACTTATGCCCAACCCAGCCAACCAGGAAGTAGCTGTGGGGGGCATTTGCGCGAACGAAAAGAGAGAGACGGGAGAGAACAGGGGGGAGGGGTGGGCATGAGGGCTGCTTCCTATGCATCAATGCCCCCCCCCCCCCCCCCCGTTTTTACAACATGTTTCAGCTCTGGTATCCTTTAAGCAGCCCCATCTAATTAATGCCTAACGTCTGTAAAATACATTAACACTTCAAAAAAAAAAAGGAAATGTGCTACATTTATTTTTTAATTATTCAGTAACAGCATGGCGGACGCAAGGGGTACATAGCGATGTTTGTTCCCCTAGGCTAGCATTGAGCTCCAGATATGTTGTGTACATATTTGTGATAAAAAACAACAACTTTAAAAAAAAAAAAAAGCTTATTGCTCTCAGCAAAGTCAGACTTTAAGGGAAAAAAGATGTAAAATAATTCTCCTATACTTGTGAATTGGTTTCTTTCCAACTAAAGTTCACACTATTTTTTTTTCCTCTCGGTTTCTGCCAGGAAGAGGCAACCTCTGACATGGATAAAAGCAATATTTCTCATATTACAACTACGAGTTGGATTAGATGGACTTAATCCGGCATTAATGAAGTGATTAAGTGTCCAGTGCCATCTGTTAGGGAGTGAAAATCAGATTCACCATCTTTAACTTCACATAACTCCATAATAGAAGATTTGCCTTTTTACACCCAGCAGGCTTCAAAGGTATTTAGAAATCTTTCTCCAGAACTTGCAGCGTTTCAGCGTATAGGCAGGATTATTCGCGCATATTGGGTCTCCAACATAACAGCACACATGGAGTCTTAATACAGCAGGGACAGCCATACTATGCCAGGAAAAAAACACATATATAAGTAAATAAGTACTTGTTCTCCTTACATAACATATGTATTGTACTGTCCATGTTTTGATTTCAATGAATTGTATATAGTAAATAAAGAGAATTCTGTTTCAGGCATTTGCCATCTTGGATTCCCTCTGACTGAAGCCAATCCTGATGTCATTTCCTCCCTTATTTTTTTTCTCCTAGAATCTGATCTATTACAGCTAGCTTGCTTTATAAACATGTGAGCACAGCAAGATTAGATTTCAGCTTTGCGTCACACTGAACTGCCCTCAGCCAATCAGTGAGGAGCAGGAATGTGGGAGGAGAGATGACAAGCTTCCTTCTCGTTGGCAATGTACCAAATAGAGCCAGTCTGACTGAGAGAAGATTTATTACAGCAGAAAGTTTTCTGATTACATTAGAATGCTTGCTATGCAGGGTGAGATTGCAGGCTGCATAATAAACACAGAGCAGTGGGTAAATGGAATTTGATTTTCAATCCTTCTTTAGAGCGAACCTGAACTGAAAATTAAAAGTCAAAATAAACATGACTGACTCTTTAACTCCCTTGGCGTTTTGATTCTTTCTGGATTTTAGGGTATAAAAGTGGTACAATTTTTTGCACCCTTTCAGACCCTAAAACCTGGAAAAAATCATGCTGCCAGGGAGATCTGCAGCAGTTACAGTAATCACTCACCTCCCTGGCTCCAGCGCTGTAGTTAGGCCTCCATCCTCCGGGTGGCGCTGCAACTCTAAACTGAAATTGCCAGCTGTCGTCATGATGACAGACGGCGATCTCACCAGCAGGAAGCAGAGCCCCGGAGGAGAGGAAGAAGAATGCCGGCCGACGTCGGGATCCCCGGGAGATATGTAGAAACGCTCCCGCTGCGCGCATTGCTCTGCATTCAGCCTCTGGCAGCTACCCGAGCAGAGGTCGGGATTACCGCTCTTAGCTGCGGTTTTCCGGCCCCGACCCTAGTTCGGGATAACCGCCAAGGAAGTTAAAGCAATCCTGAACTGAAAACTCAAACTAAACATACACATAAAGTTGTTTGTTTGATGCTTTGTTTGATATTTTCTGAAAAATCGATCATAAGTGTATGATATATTGGTTTGATTTTTCTGATTATTCGAATCGAGCAGGAAAAATTGATCAGATTTGTCTAAATGAAAAAACCTAAACTATGGAATTGTGTATGGCCACTGATTGAAATGTATTGTTTATTGAAGCACACTTTGCTACAGAAAAAAAGTATTCAAAAATATACTAAGATTGTGACTAGGCAGTCAGAGACTTACAAAAAATCAGTCACCTAAAAAATTAGTCACCTAATCAAATGGGTCATACGATTCTTCAATTCTCCTGGAGGAACATTTCTGTACTGTAAATCAATCATCACTGGTCACTTGGGACAAAAAGAAAGGGATGCTCTCCAATGGGCAACAGGCAGCAACACATTCTGAAAATGGGCCTTAATCAATTAACTTTTTCTCCTGAGTTTTCGCCTAGGTGATATTTTCACACCTTGTCATAAAATGTTTTTTTAACCACCAGCAAGCCCCCCCAAAAAAATCTCAAAATATTTTGATAGTACTTCACCAACTTTTGGGTACTTTTTAAATTGTAAAATGCTTTAAAGTTATTTTAAAGAGATTAAAGTGGATCTGAGATGAACTTTTACTCATTGCATAATTGTGTTCCTTTCCTTTAGTTTATAGGGCATTCCTCAAGGCAAATATTTTTTTGTTTTTGTTTTAATACTCTAATTCCCTATAAACTAAACAAGCTCCGCCCACAGTTTTTCAGAGAGCCTTGGCAGTAGCTAGGGCTCATGGGAGCTCAGTCTGGGCAGGAGGAGGGGGAGGTATTACTAGCCAGAGATTTCAGAGGCAGAGGGGAGGAGGGAGGAGGATGGGGGGTTAGGTTTTTTTCAGTCTAAGTGCTGATGGTGCAGATAAGCTTGGCTGTGTGTAATGTTTACAAACAACATGGCTGCTGTCATTGTATCACAGGAAGAAATAATCATATTCTATTAAAGCCGTATGCAGACAGATTTGCTGTACATAACTGTACATAAGATATATAGACAAGTTACTTGTTATAGTTAGTTTTTCATCTCGGATCCGCTTTAAGACAATATGAAAATGATCTCCTAAGAGATAAGTGAGGAGAAAAAATTAATTACATATGGGCCACTGTATCTACTTTCACATTTCTTTGCAAAATTGAGATAAAAGTTAAGGTATTTCGCCCGTAGAATGTTTGAAGGCATCTCAAACCCAACCTCTCCTGCTACCTCTTCAGCCTCACTTCCCACCCTACCTCTGACCATGCGGTGACATCAGAACTGAAGAGAAAAGAGAATATCCGTGTCTGAAATCCTTCTGGACAAGACAGAGTTATTCCGAAGCTAAACACAAAAAGCCAGTGCTATTTTTCTCCCTTATTGTTTTCTGCATTTGTCAATTTGTCCATATTTATCTAACTGCTCCAGTGATAAAGTCACAACTCTATATATGCTAATTAATTCCTAGCACGAAGAAAATAAACAGTATTGAAGGCTTGTCCCAAAGCTGAACTCCATTAAAGTGCTTGAGAAAATAAACATTGATTAGGAGAGAAAGCAATATAAATGACTAATATGACTAAAATTAGGTGGAGTGGAGCAGCAGTAGAAAGCATATGTGTGAACGTGTCCTAATGGTGGCTGTTTGTCATTGTCCTCCGAGGCCCATGGAATGAGAAGTTGACTTTGATGATGGTTCTTTTTAGAATAAAGTTCAAGTTTTAGGTTGTCCAGCAAAACAGTTAAAGGGGAACTGCAGTGAAAATAGCATAATAAATAAAATTGTTTACCATACTTTTCAGACCATAAGATGCACCTGGGTTTAGAGGACAAAAAGCAGGGAGAAAAAATATATACTAAACCAGGCGCATCCATGGTGAAGGGGCATCTTGTGGATTATGCCCCCTTTGTACCTCATGTCCCCTTGTACCTCTTGTGTCTCCCTGTGTCTTCCTCTGTCTCCCTTGTGTCCTCCTCTGTACTCCTTGGGCTTGATTCACAAAGCGGTGCTAACTGTTAGCACGCCTGTGAAAATCCCCTTAGCGCGTCTAAACGAGCTTTTCGCGCTCAAAACTTTATGCGCGCAAAACTTTACACGTGCACTGCACAGAGTGCAGGGCGCTACGCGCGAAGTGCCCATTAAAGCCTATGGGACTTAGTACGCATAGGACTTTGAGCACGCAAAACTTTACGCGCGCAAAGTTAGCGCGCGATCTGATTGAGAAATCCGGTGCTAACCTACTTAGCACCCTGGTTAGCACGTCTAAAGACTTTAGACGTGCTAAGTAGGTTAGCACCGCTTTGTGAATCAAGCCCCTTGTGTCCTCCTCTATACCCATTTGTGTCCCCTTTCTGTCCTCCTCTATGCCCCTTTGTGTCCCCCGTGTCCTCCTCTGCATGGGCACAGTGCAGGGAGTCCCCGACATTGCGGCGGGTTGGAGGTTCGTATTGGCAGACTTTCACAAGTCAGGAACTCCCTGCATTTGGACTATAAGACACAGTGAGGAGAAAAAGTGAGTTTTATAGTCCAAAAAATACGGTATTTGCAATATTCATATATAGATTATTTAATCAGTCTCCCTGATTTACATTCTGGCATTGATCGCTGGTGGTGACATCTTTTTTTCTGCCAGGTGATGATCTGTACGGAATGTTCGTTACTGAGAGTTCTAGGCACAGAGGGAGATATTACTTGTGTGGCAGTTGGAAAAAACATTTATTTCCCAAAATGAAACAAAGTTCACAGACAGCAAACTTTCAGGACCTTGGTCATAACATCACACTGTGTGAGGGGTTTTACCACAATAACAGCCATACATCCCCATATGCTATTAATGTTTTCACCTGCTTTTTCTCCCAGGTGATATTTTCAAAATTGTCAATAAAATACATTTTAAACCACCAGCAAGCAAGAAAATACACAAAATAATTTTGATAATTCTTTTCGGGACAAAATCATCAACCTGGAGGAGTGAGCGTACTGACCAGTACAGGTAAGTCGCAATGCTGCCGAAAACTCTGCAGGGGCCTCAGGGACAAAAATAGAGCTAGGGGCTGGGGGGTGGCGATATCGTTCACGGTCACTAGGGCAATTGCCTCATTTGCCTCTATGGAAATGCTGGCCCTGCGTGAAAGAAAGAAAAAAGCTGATAAGACACATAAACTTTGTGTATTTAAACATTTGCCTGGAATTCATTTTAGATATTTTTACAAATAGTCCCTTCTGCTCGGCATTCATACAAATGTCAGATATATTTAGTGAGGACGGGAGATGCAACAGAACAGACTTGTATAGTTTATGTTGAGTGACTAATTACTTTGTATAGATCTGCCCCTCTCTAAATAGTACATAAACATGTCTTCCATGATTTACTCCGCAAGGCTCCTGAGTGCAAGCGCTTAATGAAGCAGGAAATAGATGACTTTATACAAATAAAATAAAGCACTTGTAGGCCTGATTTTTACTGTACTCGCAGACCGCAATCTTTCATCACCACTTTTATAGACTATAAACTTTTTACTATTTTTCCTGCTTATTGGTTGACAATGGTGTTTGGGTTTTTTTTAAAACAAATAAATACCTTGCTGCATCCAGGAGAAAACTTGTTAAGAAGCCAGTACTAAATAAATAAATATATAAATGCATAAAGTTATTAAAAAAAAAAAAAAAAGGTTTCTGTAGATAGCCATAGTTTCCATCTGTCGCTCTTTTGGAAGGTTTAAGATCCTCTGTGCCCTAATGGTGGCAGAACGCCGAGACCCGGGCTGCAGCTCGGATTTCCGGGTCTCGTCGAGCCGCTGACGTCACTCGAGAGCAGGGTGGTGCTCAGCTCTCATTGGACAGGCGCAGGACGCACTCTCAGTACTCGCTCCGCCGATGTAAACAGTAGCCACGTTTGTGCTTGCATGTCAACTGATCAGCTGACACGCTGGGCTGTTATTGGTTGTTTTCAATTCTGCTTGTGTTCTGATTGGTTAGTCCTTATATTTAAGCATGGTGAGTGCCCCAGTCATCGCCCGTGATAGCATTAGCTTTGGCTTGTTGCTAGGTATGTGCTCACTACCTGATTGATTCCTATTGCCGTCTATTGCCTTGTATTCTGACCACGTTTAACCTCTGACTGATCCCTGTTGCCAACTACTGCCTTGTATCCTGACTACGCTTATCTCTAGTGGATTTCCTGTTGCCAACCTTGCTCTTGTACCTGGACTACGCCTGCTAGCTGCCTGGATTGACCTCTGCTTTGAACATGGACTTGCATGAACGCTGCCTGGACCAACATTGGCTTGCCTAGACTACGTTATCTCTGGAAAGTGTTCTGAACTGCCCTGTTATTCTGGAACATCTGCCTCTGCAGTCATCTGGTTCATTCGTCTGGATTACCTCATCCTCCAGGCCTCAGGTGACTATCATATACTGTGTCCATTGCATTGCTAGAGTTAATAGGTTCTGTTTGATGGATTGCTATCTGTCAGTCTGTATGCTACATCTACCTGCAGGGTGTATTGTAGTATTGTGTTAGGTAGGAGTTTCCGCAGGTGTTACGGGCTGGGCTATAGGTCAGTTATATGGGCATACAGCCTGACCTATAGTCATTGACCAGACAAGCCTGACAGAGGGACTGTCCCTCTTTGGAAACCAAATCCCTCTGTCCCTCTTTCTTCCTCATTTGTCCCTCTTTCAGGACTGATGAACAGATTGATCTATGTATTTTTCTACCGAAAATTGTGTTTAATTGACTCTAAACTGTGCTCCCATCCTTAAATTGATATATTTCTTATTTCCATATGTTAATATGAAGGGCAATGAACCAGGATAGAAAGGACCCGTGTGGTTTGAATTATAAAACAACATACCATATTTTTCTTATGAAATCTTTATGGTATGCGTGACTAGTGATGTGCCAGGGGTATGATTAGGTTGAAGTTAGGTGTAGGTAGGGGTGGGTTGGTGTTAGGTGTAGGTCGAGGGAGGTTAGCAGTGGTATACCTACCAGAGGGCTGTAGGTGCTCACAGCCCCGGGTGTAGCCATGGCTGCTCAGCCACTGTGTTCTTCCACCTGGGACCTTTTCTCATAGTTTGGGCAACATTCGGGAAAATAGCACTACTACTTCCTGTACTAGATGTAGCACCCCTACCCCCTCCTGTCCCGTGGGCAATGTGTCTCCTCACTCACTGCAGTGAGTGAATGTGCAGAGCGGCAGGGTGAGTAGAGAGAATGATTGCTGTGCTACAGCTGGGACATTAGAGAGGAGAGGTGGAAGGATGTGTTTAGTGCTTCAGAAGTTGCCTGTTATTAGTACCCATGTGCACTGGCTGTTGTAATACCAGAGTGCCTTGGACTATTGATTCTTTATCCTAATCAGAGTAATTAATCAATAATGCAGGGCAATCTGTTGTTGCAAAAGCCAGTGATACAGGTGCTGACAGCCGACTTCTGTAGTGAGCAGAGAAGCAAGTGCCAGGCAATTTAGATTAGCTTGATTGCAGGTAATCTTATAGCGGATCCGAGATGAAAAACTAACTATAACAAGTAACTTGTCTACATAACTTATCTACAGTTTAGATAGTTTATACAGCAAATCTAGCTGCAACCATCTTCAACAGAATATGATTATTTCTTCCTGTGATACAATGACAGCAGCCATGTTGTTTGTAAACATTACACACAGGCAAGCTGATATGCATCTCCAGCACTCAGCCTGTGAAAACCTAATCCCCCCTCATCCTCCCTCCTCCCCTCTGCCTCTGAAATCTCTGGCTAATAACATCTCCCCCTCTACTGCCCAGACTGAGCTCCCATAAGCCCTTGCTACTGTCTGAAAATGCCAAGGTATTCTGAACAGCTGTGGGCAGGGCTTGTTTAGAATATAGGGAATTAGAGTATTAACACAAAAACAAAAAAAATATTTGGCTTGAGGGATACCCTATAAACAATATGAAAGGAACACAATTTGCAATGAGTAAACGTTTATCTCTGATTCACTTTATCTCTTTTCCCAGCTCCCCCTCCCACCCTGTTGTCTTCCCCCATGACCCTTTCCTCTTTTCAGATTTTAGTGGCTTCTTTTAACAGCATGTCCCTGCCAAACAGCACTGGTCATGTTTGCAGTCCTGGTGAGAGGTCTTACTGCCATTTATTTTTTCCAACCAGGCTCTCTGTCTTGTGCTTATACCTCTTTATGCCTCATGGCATGGTTTTTGAAGTAGTTATCGTTTTAGAATCATGCAACGATGTAGTTTTTGTCATAATATTTTGTTTATATGTACAGTTGTTACGTTATCAAAGATATTATCGTTTCTATGTGTAAAAGGGTGTTTCTGCAGAGGGAGTGGTTAGGGTTAGGCACTACCAGGGGGAGTGGTTAGGATTAGACACCACCCGGGGAGTGGTTAGGGTTAGGCAACAACCAGGGGGAGTGGTTAGGGTTAGGCACCACCAGGGGGGTAATTAGGGTTAGGCACCACCGGGAAAGGGGGTAATTAGGGTTAGGTACAACCAGGGGAGTGGCTAGTTTTATGTGCCACCAGGGAAGGGTTCTGTCATCTGTGTAAGAGTAGGGTTGGGTTAGGCTGTATTGTTGGATTACGTAATGATTTTTAACGTTAATATCTTTTCATTATTATTTCCCGTCTGTAATTACAATGATATTTATTGTTAACCAAGTTTGACAACGATGTTTATCGTTATCAGATTTCGTTATCAAGCCAAGCCATTTTTTCACTGCGCCCTTTTTTCATGCACCTTTTTTCATTCTGTCCTGTGCAAAAGTTCAGTTCCACTTTAAAGAAAAGATCGGAAACACATAAAGAGTCTAGTCCACGGGTGATGGCTTTCAAAGGACGCCGAGGTGACGGAAAAAGGTTTTCCTGGATATATTAAAGAAGCTTATGTGGTTTTAAAAGCGTCTTTATCCTTCAAGCTCTCGCTCAGCTTGTTTCCCAGGCTCCTCCGTAACTTCTTGTTTTTTTTTTTGTTTTTTTTTGTCATTGGATATGATTATCTTTGGATCATTTTGTTCTGTCAAAAGAATAACATTGAGGATATAGCCTGTCCCTAGGTATCTGTTTGCTAATGGCTTCATTTTTTCCCCCTCAGCATTGTCTCCACACTTCAGTCACACTGTTGTAATATCGTTATGTCCTTCCGAGCTACGGCGGTGCGTTAAAAACGCCGGCAGAGGCGGGAAATGGCTTTTTTTTAGCTTAAAACGCTGCATACAAATTGATCCCATTTGCAGGGTCCAGTAAACCCAGGTATTATGTGCCGGAGTCAGGCGTGCGGCTGTCTCTACTGGAGTAAAAGTGGGGTAAAGCCACGCTGTTTTTTTTTCCTATTGGGGACGAGATGTGACAAGCAAACTTTTCCGAGCTCACCGCGATTGTTTGAAAACATTTTTCTTCATTATCTGGCGCTGTCAAACGTCTCTGCTCCAGAGACGGCAATCAGGACGTCAGGCAATTTGCTATCGCATTTTGTCATGTGTAATGTAATAGGAGGATTACCTTAAAGCATGTGGATATACCGTCCTGTTTAGCAGCTTGTTCATAACCCACAGGAAGACAGAATCCTTCATCCTCCTCATCATGTGTCTGTTTCGCTCATACATGTCACACGTCAAATTGGTATGTCACCGTCAATGCTGAGAACAATGTATTTTTATAAGATTTGCAAAATAGCCTTTTAAGCCTTTTCAATCTGTGACTAGTTTTCTGTTGCTTTTTTCTTTTATTCTTTTTTTTTTTTAAAGAGGAACTCTACTGCAACACATCGGTACGGTTCAGTAGTTCTAGTGCATTGTGCCTCTGTACTTCGAAAAATATATTGATTGTTGATATTAGCCACTTCCGGGCTGCTCTAATTGAAATGTACGCCCTGATTGAGACCTATCTCTGCCAGGGCGTAGATTTCAATTAGCCTACCACACGCTCCCACCGCTGCAGCCCACTGGCCATGCTGTCGCCGGTTTAACAGCAGAGCTCTGGAGCCGGTCAGGAGCCAATGTAATCACTGTGAGCCTGACTGGATATGTTAAGTAGAACAGTGGGAACAAGGGAAAAAAATCCAAAAAGACCTTATAGTTTTTGAGATACTTGATTTTTATGGTTCAAAGGAAATTTCAAAGGAAAAAAAGTATACATGTAAATGCGGTAAATACATAACTTTAACTGTCATTTACCGCATTTAAATGTATACTATTTTCCTTTGAACCTTTAACATCGATTATTTCAAAAACTATAAGGTCTTTTTGGAAAAAAAATGTCCCTTCTTCCCACTGTTCTATTTAATATAATCTGCAAATATTTATATCATATAAGGGGGCTTTTCTATTAAACGCTAAAGTCAGCGGCTTTTCAGCTTATAATCATGGCTATTTCTTTCGTGATCACGGGCCGAATACGCTAAATTACGGCCGCACCCGTGATTGAATTCAGTGATCGATTCCTGATCACGGATTCGGATCATGATGTCGGATAGTGAAAAATGCTCGTGAATCATGTCTATGCCGTGATCACGGATTGTATCCGAGCACCACTAGAGCAAAGCACAGGGTTCAGACTGCATACAAAGTAAAGCTTGCAAAGGCAATGCAAACATAATGCATAATCAATAACCTCTCCTGCATCCGTCTGTTCACAATAAGGCCGTGCCTGTATTATCCTCTCCATTGCAAAATGCCAAATCTCTATAGATACCCCCGAAACGCATTGCAATTATCTAACACCGCCTATCACCGAGACTGGGCGAGACGCTGGCACAGTGAATTCAGAAGAATGTATTCCCCTATTAGTGGCTCCTAGCAGAAAGGTTATCATCCTCATAACACGTTTGCTAAACTCAGTATTTTTATGCATGGCTCTCAAGGACAAACTGTTACCATCGAGCAGCTGCCCCCCCTCCCTAATCATTTCCTGCTGGCAGAGGCTCTCGCTCTGACAAGTATTAATTTGTTCTGTGCAGGTTTTGAAGACTTTATTTGGCAGCCGCCCAAATTGAAATAATTACACAAAATTCTGGCTGCAATCACTTGCCTCGCTGGTCTCCAGATACAGTTAGAGCTGATTTAGTTGAACACATGAGGTTCGGGGACACTAACAGATGTTCGCCGGGCTCCTAATGTTGTGAGTCCATGGTACACACGGAGCATAAAAGTGACGCGATCCCCCCATAACCTCCGCCGCGCTGCTATTTACATCCCTTCTATCGGGACCCTGGGAAAATGACACCGAGTTATGAACATGATGCTAAGCGGAGTGGCGTGCTTTCCCAAACACCTCTAATGATTGGGAGGAGGAATTGGCCACATGTGGCTGGAGGGAAGGTTCTTCTGCTATCTGTCTTCTTCCAAAAAAACTACTGGCAGACCTGACCAAACCTCAGCAAATTTTTGTGTTCTCCGACGAAAGGAAAATCCACTAACATGCCAGACGTTGCATTGATTTGGACTTTGTATTGCTAACCCTGCAATCATCCCTGTGACCCCCTGCCATTACAGGAGGGCCCAGCAGCTCAGCAGTTTTCGGGTGGGGCGGTCCTGTTGGTATGTAGAGTGGCAGTGTTATATGCTACCTGCTCCTGGCGGTGATACAGGTCCTCTTAACTTCCCTTTGGCGTACAAGTGCAGTGCAACCAGGCAATCACTATGTGGCTTCCATCCCTATCACATGACATGGGACATAAGCCACATAGTGATTGGCCGGCTGTATGGCCCTTGTGTGCTGAAGGGGAGTGAAGAGAGCATACATCCAAAAAGGGCACCTGGAAAAAGGGGCATGTGGTGTATACGGAATTTAATGATATATTCTATAGCCATATTGTTTCATCTTGTAAAAAAAAAAAATGTTTATAACACTGTAAATGAAAATATATGTTTAATCATAATAATTGTATAATATTGTCTATAACCTTATTTTATTTTTTTCTTCTTGTAATAAAAAAATCTGAAAATATTGTTTATAACACTGGAAATTATAACACTGTATATGTATAATTGTAAGTAAAACATACATAAAACATAGTAAAATATTAGTAAATATTGCCAATATTTTACTACTACTAAACCTAACCCTACTCTCATACAGAACCCTCCCTCTACCTATCACTAACCCTTAGACTCCCCCCTGGTGGTGCCTGACCCTAACACCCCCCTGGTGGTGCCTAACCCTAACACCCCCCTGGTGTTGCCTAACCCTAACCACCCCCCTGGTGGTGCCTAACCCTAACCACTCCCCGGGTGGTGTCTAATCCTAACCACTCCCCCTGGTTGTGCCTAACCCTAACCACTCCCCTAGCAGAAACACCCTTTTACACATAGAAACGATAATATCTTTGATAACGTGACAACTGTACATATAAACAAAATATTATGACAAAAACTATATCGTTGCACGCTTCTAAAACGATAACTACTTCAAAAACTATAATGTTCTAATGTTGTTAACAATATTTTTGCGGCCCCCTTTTTTCTGTTTTTTTTTTTTTGCCTAACCATAAAACCTCCCTGGTGGTGCCTAACCCTAACCCCCCTAGTGGTGCCTAACCCTACGACCCCCCTGGTGGTGCCTAAACCTTAAAATTACCTTAGTAGGGTAGCAGGAAAAAAGGGCACCGGCTGAGGTGGACAAAATGGGCACCGACATAGACTTTAATGCAATTATCGTTAATACAGCAAAAAAAAGCAGAAAAAAGGGTGCCGCAATAAATATCGTTAACAGCATTAAAACATTATATTTTTTGAAGTATGTTATAGTTTAGCTATACTGTAGCTATGTATAGCTTGCAACGTTACAGTTTTTGTCATATTATTTTGTTTATATGTACAGATTTTATGTTATAAAAGATATTATCGTTACTATAGGTAAAAGGGTGTTTCTGCAGAGGGAGTGGTTAGGGTTAGGCACCACCAAGGAAAGTGGTTAGGGTTAGGCGCCACCCGGGTGGTGGTTAATTTTAGGCAACACCAGGGGTGGTGATTAGGGTTAGGCACCACCAGGGGGGTGGTTAGAGTTAGGCACCACCGGGAGGGTTAGGGTTAGGCACCACCAGGGGGGTGGATGGGGTTAGGCGCAAATAGGGGAGTAGTTAATTTTAGGCACCACCAGGGGAGGGTTCTGTGTGAGGGTAGGGTTGGGTTAAGCTGTATTGTTGAATTACATAATGATATTTAATGTTAAGATCTTTTCGTTATTATTTCTCGTCTGTTTTTACAACAGTATTTATTGGTAACAAAGCTTGACATTAGTGTTTATTGTTATCAGATTTCATTAATAACCAGCGCCATTTCATTATCAAGTCGGGCCCTTTTTTCATGCCCAAATTTCCTATTGGGAATAATAGCTGAGTGAGTTGTGCGCACCCTCCTACACTGCACCCTGAGGCTGGAGCCTCCCTTGCCTCTGCCTTGGGCCAGCTCTTGGAGAGTTCATAAACCACATTGCACTGCTGAAATCTCACAAAATGTAATGCTTGGTGCAGTACAAATATATGCAGCTGTTGATTAACACCCCCCCCCCCCCCCCAGCGCACTTAAAATTAATTTACCACTGATTACACATTCACACACTGGATATTAAAAAACAAATCGTCCCTGGTTTTAATTGTTTTTAAAGGAACACGTCCTCAATAAAGATTATTATTTTTGACGTTAATAGGTGCTATCGCAATTTTGTGAAATAATCATGGTTGTCTTTTTAGTTGTCAAATTAAAAAACAAACCGCATTTCACGGGTATTCCGGTTTCCACAGGTCAATACAACAGTGCCTTTAGGAAGATTATAGCATGGCTGAGCTCCTCCGTTCAAGCAATGCACTGCAAATGAGATTTCCCATTCAGAAGGTCTAAGGGAGGGTGATCTGGTGACATCATCGCACTAAGCTCACCTCCACGATCATACAAGGGACGGTCTTAGACTTCACCTGATTCACATAATAGCCCTGGAGAAAGGGCAGTCACCAAGCTGACAGAAGCACAGTCCAGAGATATGCAAAATCAGTTTAGCATTTCCTATCCTTTTTCAGCTTGAGAAATCCTCCAGAATTCAGGCTTTTTAATACATCATTTTTTTTAAATTTTTTTTTAACAAAAGTAAAGTTTTCCTTTAAAACGAAGTTTTACTTTAAAATGAGCTCGGTTATCAGCCGTCCGTCTTTTGTTTTGTCCCTTGGAATTCGGGCCGGAAGAGTTATCAGAAGTAAACTGGCATTATTCCTTCATGTCAGTTAGCGGCAAGCAGAGGAAATGGCCGCAGGCTAGCATTACTGAAGTATAAGATAAGAGGTATTAGCGAAAGTTACTGAACACGGCTTTGCCAAGTGAGAAGTGATTGTGCATCCCCATGGCAAAGAGAAGTAATGAAACATGTTAAATAGTCTTTCCTGCAAAAAAAGGAGACTGAAAGAAATCTAATAGATCTTAAAATGAGCTACTTAAACAATGGTTCATATACGTTATGTCAGCTCCGCGCTGACATCAAATGGGTTTTCTGGAAATCAAAGGGAAAATGCAGAGATTAATCTTATCAGTGGTGGAAAACCCCCTGTAGCACCCACAGAGGCTCATCTTGTATCGAGTGACACTGTTGAAATAGATCAGCTCTGGTACAATAGAAGCATCTCCCTGGGACTCTAGTTATGCATATCGGCCTTTCACCACCAAATCTCAGCCTGAAAGGAAAACCGTAAACCGTAAACCTTCAAAGCGGAACATTGTTTTCCGTGAGTTGTATTTACTGAGGCTCCAGAAAGCTCGAGTGAAGGAAGCAGGAAATTTGGGCGCATGAGGCAAGTGGACAATATGCATGCCGCCATTGACTCTCATGTTAAATACGGGCAACCAATGGGAAATTTGGGTGCCCCAGTGAATAATAAAGTTTACAAAAGTGCCCGGTGAATGATAACATCTACAAAACATACTTACCATAGTTATTATGTCTGTCTACCTAAAGTTTAATAACAAAACTGATATTCTCTGGAAAATAAAAATAAGCTTCAAATAACTATATTCATTTGAAAAATATTATGATAAACGATACGGGAGTCTTAGGGTTAGCCACCACTAAGGGGGTCTTAGGGTTAGGCACCACCTTGAGGTTAGGTTTCAGCACCATCAGGGGAGTCTTAGGGATAGGCACCACCAGAGGAGTCTTATGGTTAGGCACCACCAGGGGGATGGTTTGAGTTAGGCACCACCAGGAACGGTGTTAGGGTTAGGCTCCACCAGGGGATTTTTAGGATTAGGCACCACCAGGGGGGTCTTAGGGTTAGGCACCACCAGGGAGGTCTTAGGGTTAGACACTACCAGGGCGGTCTTAGGGTTAGGCACTTCCAGGGGAGTCTTAGAGTTAGGCACCACTAAGGGAGTTTTGCAGGCGTTCCTTATCCAGCAGTGTTAAAGAGACACTGAAGCGAAAAAAAAATGATGATATTATGATTTGTATGTGTAGTACAGCTAAGAAAAAAAACATTAAGATCAGATACATCAGTCTAATTGTTTCCAGTACAGGAAGAGTTGAGAAACTCCAGTTGTTATCTCTATGCAAAAAAGCTATTAAGCTCTCCGACTCCGACTAACTTAGTCGTGGAGAGGGCTGTTATTTGACTTTTATTATCTCAACTGTAATTGAACTGTTTACTTTTCCTCTGCTAGAGGAGAGTTTATTACTTCACAGACTGCTCTAAAAGACTCATTTTGAATGCTGAGTGTTGTGTAATCTGCACATATTATAGAGTGATGCAATGTTAGAAAAAAACACTATATACCTGAAAATAAAAATATGAGAATATTTTCTTTGCTGCTAATCTTCTAGTAATTATTCATAGTACACAACCAATTCATTATATCATATATTTTTTTTCGCTTCAGTGTCTCTTTAAGGCCCTTCCCCGTAGTTTATCGACATTAAGAATGTTGCCAGATTCTGGGGGGGGGGGGGGGGGTTGATCACAGAGAACGGCGATCAGATGACAATGAGGCATGTCCTGCAGATGGGAATATGCCTCTGTGTCCCTTTTTTAGATTGAATAACCTACCTCAGGTACTTTTTAATTAATTCAGAAACTGACACCCTATGAGTGTGTGTGGGAAGGTGCACATAGGCTTTCCACACCTTCGAGGCCCAGCGCCTTTCTCTGTTCAGCTGTAACCAGCCCCATTCAAGCCCTGGTCAGCTGGGTCGGCGCAGTATGGGGCGGAGTACACACGCACTTGTCACTTTATCAGCTCAATCTTCCTCCATTCTCTATGGATTCTAAATGGAGTCTCAAGGTAACATTAAAGAGGACCTCCAGAGTAAATAAGAAAATCCTGTAGCCTGTAAGTAAAAGAAAGTTATACTCACCCAAGAAGCCTTGTCCCGCGATGCCATCCCACAGTCCCTGCATCACTGGACTTCCGGCACCTGGCCCCGCCTCCTCTCTCTCCCCTGAGAAAAACACCAAGCTATTTAGTGTAGTAAATAGCTTGCCTTTTTTCTTTGCAGAGAGAGGAGGCGGAGCCAGGCGCCGGAAGTCGGGTGATGCAGGGACTGCGGGATGGCATCGCGGGACAAGGCTTCTCGGGTAAGTACATCTTTCTTTTACTTGCAGGCTGCAGAATTGTCTTATTTACTCTGGAGGACCACTTTAAGTAGTTTGAGGAGAGATAGGAGGTTGAAATGTCTTCATATACTATAACTTCCTTCTAACAGTTTGGTGCATTCAGGCCGATGACACCACAGTGATTCTGGACAGGCAGCAGACAGCTGGCTCTCCGAGTGAACTTTGTTTTTTTGACGCCTTTGATATTTTGCAGTAATATTCTTATAATATCACTAAGGGGAATAGGTATGAAGACTGAATGAAAGGGCTGTCATCACTCTTTTATGTCTGGGTTACATCGTCTTTGTAATGCCAGATCAACAGCTTTTGGTGAACACTCTGACATCAATTTTTTGCCTCAATGCAAACTGTTTTTGAGGAGATATTGGAATGAGTACCGTGGCTCCCATGCACTTTTCATCATCATAATGGTTTATCTAAAGATTAGGCTTAGATTTTATATTGTTCACAATTTTTTTGCTTAAAGCAAATCTGAAGAAACCCTGAAAAACAAAAAGTTAGATACATACCTATGTAGATGGAAGGCCCGGCATCCCATAGAGTCTTCCTGGTCCTCTCTTTAAACCCGTGGTCCACCACTGTCCCCTGGTAAAATTCTGTGGCTTCAAAAACACCAGTGTCCAGGGCCGGGCCGAGGCGAGAGAGGCTCTAGCCTCAGGGCGCAGTGTAGGAGTGGGAGCACAACTCACTCAGCTATCATTCCCCTATTGTGTTTGAAGCAGAGAGAAATAAGAAAAGGGGATACCTGGCAGTGACTGCAAGCCAGATAACTAGAGATTAAATGTTGGGGGGGTTGGGGGCCCTGGGGCACCTCTTAGGCCCTGTTTATACTTAACCAGTTGCTCTCAGTTATAACTGAAAGGACACCTGATTTTCAAAGTAATGCCCATGTTTTCCTATGGCACACACACACACACACACACACATATATATATGTGTGTGTGTTTTAAAAAATGACAGCAATGTGCCAAACACTGTTGTTCCAGTTGCATCCAGACATAGCCTTGCATGGTGCCAGAAGCTGTGAAGGTAAGTCACCTTTGAAGTCTGATAAGTTCACGCTGTTCTACCGCTCGGTTTCATCTACAGCGTTGTAGCGCTTAAAATTCACATAGCCGAGCCCCTCATGGAAACATCAAAAACATGAAATGTGGAATCCAAAGCTCTGCGCTGTAACAAAGCCGTGAAGAAGTTAGCGATTCCGCAGTAATATCGTCCCTGTTTAATTAATCTAAATGTAATACATCAAGACGTGCCTATTATGCTAATCATAAAAAAATGTAATCTAACTTGTATTGCTTTTGAGATCTTTATTGGAAGAGATCTGGAAATGCGCTGATGAACATCTTATTAAGCTGAGGCTGTTTCTCTCACAGCTCATTATTTAATCTAAATAAAACTTTTGTCTATTTCCCCATAGCCACTAATAATTCCCTAACATCATTTTCCAATTAATCCATTTGCCTGCAGGAAAAGACATGTCTTCTCTCGGCAAGGAAGCCCCTTTTAGGCGGCCATGATGGGTTGGATGAAAGGATTCCGGAGCGCGAACCTTCTACGTGAATTCCCATCTGTGTCATCTCCTTCTCTGGGTTTGTCGAGTTTTATCTCCGCTCCCCAACCTTCTGCTATATAGATGTTGACTGTCATTTACGTTTAAATGCATCGAGATGGTATTTCAAAGTCCCCTGCAGGAGCCTTTGCACCACGTGAGGTGGAAATTTGCAAATTGTTAACGCTCAGAGCTTTAAGTCATTTCCTAGTAAAAATTGCTACACTTAAAGGAGATATCCTGTGGTTCTACCCTTCAGTGTAAACGTGTACTTTCTTGAAAAAAAAAAAGCGTCTTTCATAAAAGATGTTATGTAAAATGCACTAAACACTTTTTTCATGAGTTATGATTTCTTGTTTTTTTTCACTTGTCATATGTGTATACCATTTTTTTTCAGAGCATGCCAAAAAAAAGTACTCTAAATAAAATGTTTTTAATTAAATAGAGTATTACTATTATTTTTACTCACTATAGTATTTTTGTTTGCTTGCTAGGTAGTAAGAAAGTTGAGAAAATGTGCACAGATAATTTAGGACAGTTTTTCTCAACTTTTTTAAGCCAAGTACCCCTTATTGCTACTCCATCTCTCACACTTGGAGAATGAGGGTGCTGGATGGGGAGAGGCAGATGAGGGTGCTGGGTGGGGAGAAACTGTTGAGGGACAGGTGAGGGTGCTGGCTGAGGCTGGCAAAGAGTGATGGGCGGTGAGGGACTGGAGAGGGTGCTTTCAGTGGCTGGCAGAGGGTGAAGGGTGGGAGAGACAGGTGAGGGTGCTGGCTGAGGCTGGCAGAGGGTGATGGGCGGTGAGGGACTGGAGAGGGTGCTTTCAGTGGCTGGCAGAGGGTGAAAGGTGGGAGAGACAGGTGAGGGTGCAGGCTGAAGCTGGCAGAGGGTGAAGGGTGGGAGAGACAGGTGAGGGTGCTAACTGAAGCTGGTGGAGGGTGAAGGGTGGGAAAGACAGGTGAGGGTGCTGGCTGAAGCTGGCAGAGGGTGGGAGAGACAGGTGAGGGTGCTGGCTGAAGCTGGCAGAGGCTAAAGGGTGGGGGAGACAGGTGAGGGTGCTGGCTGAAGATGGTAGAAGGTGAAGGGTGGGAGAGACAGGTGAGGGTGCTAACTGAAGCTGGTAGAGGGTGAAGGGTGGGAGAGACAGGTGAGGGTGCTGGCTGAAGCTGGCAGAGGGTGAAGGGTGGGAGAGACAGGTGAGGGTGCTGGCTGAAGCTGGCAGAGGGTGAAGGGTGGGAGAGACAGGTAAGGGTGCTAACTGAAGCTGGTAGAGGGTGAAGGGTGGGAGAGACAGGTGAGGGTGCTGGCTGAAGCTGGCAGAGGGTGAAGGGTGGGAGAGACAGGTGAGGGTGCTGGCTGAAGCTGGCAGAGGGTGAAGGGTGGGAGAGACAGGTGAGGGTGCTGGCTGAAGCTGGCAGAGGGTGGGAGAGACAGGTGAGGGTGCTGGCTGAAGCTGGCAGAGGCTAAAGGGTGGGGGAGACAGGCGAGGGTGCTGGCTGAAGATGGTAGAAGGTGAAGGGTGGGAGAGACAGGTGAGGGTGCTAACTGAAGCTGGTAGAGGGTGAAGGGTGGGAGAGACAGGTGAGGGTGCTGGCTGAAGCTGGCAGAGGGTGACGGGTGGGAGAGACAGGTGAGGGTGCTGGCTGAAGCTGGCAGAGGGTGAAGGGTGGGAGAGACAGGTAAGGGTGCTAACTGAAGCTGGTAGAGGGTGAAGGGTGGGAGAGACAGGTGAGGGTGCTGGCTGAAGCTGGCAGAGGGTGAAGGGTGGGAGAGACAGGTGAGGGTGCTGGCTGAAGCTGGCAGAGGGTGAAGGGTGGGAGAGACAGGTGAGGGTGCTGGCTGAAGCTGGCAGAGGGTGAAGGGTGGGAGAGACAGGTAAGGGTGCTAACTGAAGCTGGTAGAGGGTGAAGGGTGGGAGAGACAGGTGAGGGTGCTGGCTGAAGCTGGCAGAGGGTGAAGGGTGGGAGAGACAGGTGAGGGTGCTGGCTGAAACTGGTATAGGGTGAAGGGTGGGAGAGACAGGTGAGGGTGCTAACTGAAGCTGGTAGAGGGTGAAGGGTGGGAGAGACAGGTGAGGGTGCTGGCTGAAGCTGGCAGAGGGTGAAGGGTGGGAGAGACAGGTGAGGGTGCTGGCAGAGGGTGATGGGTGGTGAGGGACTGGTGAGGGTGCCGGCTGAGGCTGGCACAGGGTGATGGGTGGTGAGGGTGCTGGCTGAGGCTGGTACAGGGTGATGGGTGGTGAGGGACCTCCTCTTGTTTCCCTGTGTCACCTCTTGTGCCCTGGTTGAGAGGTCCCCCCAGTACAGACAGCCCCCCCCCCAGTTTAGGTAGTGAGTGGTGTCCTCGGTATAGGCAGCCCCACCAGTTTAAGTACTCAGTAGTGCCCTCATTATAAGCAGCCCCCACAGTTTACCAATAAGTGGTCCCCCAAGTGGTCCCCGCAGTATGAGCGGCCTCTCACCCGTCCCTGTTACAGACCTGTCCAGTGCCGATCATCCCCGCTGCCTTCCCATCGCAGCCTCAGATCTCCGATCAGCGCTGCCTGCTGTTCCAGCTGCCTCCGCGTTACAGTAGCAATGATCATTACACTTCAGATCAACGGGACAGTAAAGACGCATGGTCCCTGCGCGGCTGATGGCTGCACTTCAAATGCGGAAGTGACTAATGACGTCACTTCGGCATTGGCAGTCCTGTGCGCAGGGACCATGCGCATTCACTGTCCCGTTGATCTAAAGTGTAGTGATCATTGCTACTGTAGCGTGGAGGCAGCGGGGACTGCAGGCAGCGATGATCGGAGGTCTGTGGCTGCGGGGATGGCAGGCGTACCCCCGGCAGTAGTCTCGCGTACCCACAGGGGTACGCGTACCGCGTCTTGAGAAACCCTGATTTAGGAGAAAGGTTTAGTGCATCAGAGTCACAATCTGTCGAAAGCCCCAACAAAAAAGGGTCGGGAAAAAGAGAAGATAAAGAAGCACAAAGACATAAGGTATATTTGGACAAAAAAAAGTCTCACACAGGGCCGGATTTACCATAAGGCACTGTAGGCAAGTGCATACAGGTGCCAGATGCTGGAAAGGTGACTCACTCCCCTCCCAGAGCGCCTCCCTCCTTCCATATGCAGAGTCCTGCTGAGAGTGTAAATGAGAGGTTACTCACCTAGGTCTCGGCATTCCACTGATGAGATCTCCCTTCAGGGCACCACTAGCTACTTAATACTGAGGTTTCTCTAGCTACCTAATACTTGGGGCACCTCTAGCTTCTTAATAGAGTACTTCTGGCTACCTAAAACTAAGGGGCACCTGTAGCTACCTATGACTGGTAAGGGAAAAGTGACGGCTGGGACAACCAGCACACTTGTGGTGCATTTTAGCTGGGATTTGTAGGTTCATGGAAGGCGGAGTCTAAGGTGCCAGGACATCTGTGCCTATAGGATCCTGTGAGGTAAATCCGGGCCTGGTCTCACAGTAGTATGTGCCTAAATGAGTGGGTATTTGGCAACCACTGTGAAGGCTTTAGGAGAATATAGTTGCTGCCCCCTGAAATGATGAATATCGGTGAAGTGAAGATGGTTTTGAGAGGCCAAAGATGTGGAATCTTCAGTATGAAGAATTGGATCTTGGAAAAGCCAATGGATATAGTGCAGAGGTTGTAGGATCTCCAAGGGAAAGAGTTCACAGTGTTCTACCATCTGAGGGAAGAAGCTGTTCCTGTGCCTAAAAGTTTTCGTTGTGACTGACCAGTATCTTATTCCTGAAAGCATAAGTTGGAAAAAGGAGTGAGCAGGGTGACAGGGAAAAAAGACAGAGTAACTTGCCAAGGCTGCCATCTACAGGCACCTCCTTCTAAAAATGTCATGCTCAATTGTCAAGTGAGGCAAGCCTAGGGGTGGCAACCTGCGTGTGCTTCCCCGCCACATCATCACGATGGTGGCCGTAAGAGTCCTGCACATGTGCAGGACTCTTACGGCTACCGACGTGAAGATGTGGCGGGTACGTGGTGGGGGCACGCATGCGCGACTTCACCTGAAGTCGCTGCATTACCAGAGCCACCAGCAGGACCGCAGAAGGGGCCAGGAGGATGCCAGGTGACCTTGTGGGCTATGGTGGGCTGGAGGAAGCCCCGGGTAAGCCCAGTTTTCTTTGCCACTACTCAATGTAACTTTAAATACTAGTAGAGCTGCTTTTTCTGTTCTACAAGATTGTGTTCCTATACCCTTTACATGCCAGTACTGTTACAGCTATTTCCAGCTATATTACTCACCCCCACTGTGCCAGGATGATTGTCTAACCTTACATGCTTTCAATTCCTTTCAGGTGAATGGCCTTTTGAAAATGTGTGTTTTTTTCCCTATTATACTTTATTGTTGTGTCTTTTAATCAAGAGCACATTAGAGCTATACAATATACAGGTGTTATTAGGCTTTTATTGCCACCGTTGATTAACCAATAAGGATGTTTATGATCATTGATGGTTTCATTTACTTTGCAGAGTTGTAATAAAGCAGTTTGTAGCACAACCATTATTTGGATATACATGTGAGTGTCTTGGGGGAGCACTAGGGTTGTTTGTTTGCTGCCAGTTTTTAACTTGTATCATTGCCCTGTTATTATATATTATTATAAATGCTGCGTCTTTATTAGAATTGTGATATCATGATGAGTGTTCCTGCCCCTGTGAGTGATCACACGCTCCCATGCATGCTCCCTTGAGACAACCTAGCATGCTCTCATCAACATTGATTGTCAGCCAAATCAGAGGTAGAGATGTCGCGAACCTCCGATTTTCGGTTTGCGAACTTCCGCAGAAGGTTCGGTTCGCGGAAAAATTCGCGAACCGCAATAGACTTCAATGGGGAGGCGAACTTTGAAAAATAGAAAAAATTATGCTGGCCACAAAAGTGATGGAAAAGATGTTTCAAGGGGTCTAACACCTGGAGGGGGGCATGGCGGAGTGGGATACATGCCAAAAGTCCCGGTGAAAAATCTGGATGTGACGCAAAGCAGCGTTTTAAGGGCAGAAATCACATTGAATGCTAAATTGCAGGCCTAATGTGCTTTCAAACATCTTGCATGTGTATACATCAAACAGGGAGTGTAATTAGAGTACTGCTTCACACTGACACACCAAACTCACTGTGTAACGCACCGCAAACAGCTGTTTGTGTAGTGACGGCCATGCTGGACTACTGCGCAACATGGCGTGATTGCTCTTCCTCACTCAGTGATGTCAGGTAATGTGTGACTTCCTTCTCAACTTTCCATGGCATTGTTAAAAAGCTTACGTTTTGTTTTTAATTTACATTTTCTACTTGCTGTGTACTTGTTCAGTACCGCTACAATGAGAATCCTGTGGAGGCGGGCAAGTCTGCCATTGTGACCCCGGGTAATGGCCGGGGAATGAGAGGTTTGAATCCGGTGTGGAGCCTGAGCAACGGCTACCACTACACATCCAAGGAGGGCAGCGGGCAGGCATGCACGCCCGCCCGCCCCGAGGTAGTGACCAAAAATAACAATACAGGAGGAGGACTTTCGAGGCCCTGCTGTGTATTTGAAATGAATGTACTTTAAATCCTTTAACGAGAACCAGTTATGGCGGGCAAAGATGACACCACATTCCTTTCACGAGAATCATATGGAGGCGGGCAAGTCTGTCATTTGTGACCCCGGGTAATGGCTGGGGAATGAGGGATGGAATCCGGTGTGGAGCCTGAGAAACGGCTACCACTACACATCCAAGGAGGGCAGCAGGTAGGCATGCACGCCCGCCCCGAGGTAGTGACCAAAAATAACAATACAGGAGGCGGACTTTCGAGGCCCTGCTGTGTATTTGAAATGAATTAACTTTAAATCCTTTAACGGGAATCCGTTATGGAGGGCAAGTCTGCCATTGTCACCGCGGGGAATGAAGGTTGGATTGCGGCCCGAAGTGGGAGCCTGCTGAGACCCATGCTGTAGCTGCCCTGACCGTGCTTTGCAGACCAGGCATCTGTGGTCAGATGGACCCTTGAGCCAGCGGAAGACAAACCAAGTCGAAAGCATAGATGCAGTGAGCTGGGTTCACTCAACAGTAAAGGTACTTAAGATGCAGTGAGGTGGGTTCTCACTCAACACAACAGGTAGTTAGATGCAGTGAGGTGGCCAGGTGGGTTCACACTCAACACAACAGGTAATTAGATGCAGTGAGCTGGGTTCACTCAACACAAGGCTAGGTATATGCAGTGATGAGGTGGGTTAAGTAAACACAACAGGTACTGGGTAGTTAGATGCAGTGAGCTGGGTTCACTCAACAGTAAAGGTACTTAAGATGCAGTGAGGTGGGTTCTCACTCAACACAACAGGTAGTTAGATGCAGTGAGGTGGCCAGGTGGGTTCACACTCAACACAACAGGTAGTTAGATGCAGTGAGCTGGGTTCACTCAACAGTAAAGGTACTTAAGATGCAGTGAGGTGGGTTCTCACTCAACACAACAGGTAGTTAGATGCAGTGAGGTGGCCAGGTGGGTTCACACTCAACACAACAGGTAGTTAGATGCAGTGAGCTGGGTTCACTCAACACAACGCTAGGTATATGCAGTGATGATGTGGGTTAAGTAAACACAACAGGTACTGGGTAGTTAGATGCAGTGAGCTGGGTTCACTCAACACAAAGCTAGGTATATGCAGTGATGAGGTGGGTTAAGTAAACACAACAGGTACTGGGTAGTTAGATGCAGTGAGCTGGGTTCACTCAACACAAAGCTAGGTATATGCAGTGATGAGGTGGGTTAAGTAAACACAACAGGTACTGGGTAGTTAGATGCAGTGAGCTGGGTTCACTCAACAGTAAAGGTACTTAAGATGCAGTGAGGTGGGTTCTCACTCAACACAACAGGTAGTTAGATGCAGTGAGGTGGCCAGGTGGGTTCACACTCAACACAACAGGTAGTTAGATGCAGTGAGCTGGGTTCACTCAACAGTAAAGGTACTTAAGATGCAGTGAGGTGGGTTCTCACTCAACACAACAGGTAGTTAGATGCAGTGAGGTGGCCAGGTGGGTTCACACTCAACACAACAGGTAGTTAGATGCAGTGAGCTGGGTTCACTCAACACAACGCTAGGTATATGCAGTGATGATGTGGGTTAAGTAAACACAACAGGTACTGGGTAGTTAGATGCAGTGAGCTGGGTTCACTGAACAGTATACAGTAAAGGTACTTAAGATGCAGTGAGGTGGGTTCTCACTCAACACAACAGGTAGTTAGACTTAGATGCAGTGAGCTGGGTTCACTCAACACAACGCTAGGTATATGCAGTGATGAGGTGGGTTAAGTAAACACAACAGGTACTGGGTAGTTAGATGCAGTGAGCTGGGTTCACTCAACACAAAGCTAGGTATATGCAGTGATGAGGTGGGTTAAGTAAACACAACAGGTACTGGGGTATATGCAGTACTGGGTAGTACAATGTGCAGCTCCCTGTCACACACACAGGCAGTCAGTCACTAAATGTGCTGGGCTGCTGGCAGTGGCACACACACTATCAATTAGCAAGGCTGTGCATGCAACAAAAGTGTCAGGAAAAAAAATGTACAGGTTGAGCTCTGAAAAGAGCTGTTGTTGGGTGCTTTAAAAGCAATATTAATCAGTCAGGAACAAGCAAAGCAGCCTAGAACCTAACTAATCTGTCCCTAAGAGAAAAAGTCTGCAGCAGCTGTCCCTTTCCTCTCTCTAGCAGGCACACGAGTGACTGTAATGGCCGCCGGAGGCTGCCTTATATAAGGGGGGGTGGGGCTCCAGGGCTTACTGTAGCCTGAATGGCTACAATGTGCCTGCTGACTGTGATGCAGAGGGTCAAAGTTGACCCTCATAGTGCATTATGGGGCGAATCGAACTTCCGGAAAAGTTCGCCTGGCGCAGGCGAATGCGAACCCCCAATGTTCGCCTGGAACCATTCGCCGGCGAACCGTTCGGTACACCTCTAATCAGAGGTGCCTGGCTCTTCTACTGACCACATATGCTATTGCTCCGTTATTGCCTGATGAAGCGGGATCAAACCTGCGAAACGCTTTGCATATTTGGAGTTCATAAATAAAATATATTGACTGTCTTTACTACAGTCGTTGTGTGTCTACTTGGAGGAGGTAAGTCCACCACTACCTCCTCTATTTACCAAGAATTTGGTTTTTAAGCTCATTTAGCTTCCTTTTATCCTCTTGGCGCCTCTGTTCTCCTGCATAATATTGATTGTCAGCCAATCAGAGTGGCCATCAGTGGCATAACTACAATTCATGGAGCACCCCAGCAAAACTTCGATGAGGCCCCCAAATGTTCTTACCCCTTCCCTTGTGTCCCTTTGGTGCCCTTCACAGCCAGTTGGGGTCCATCTCACAAGAGTCATAAAACACCATCATGTGGCCATCATGATCGTCACACCCAGAAGTGTAGCCGCAAAATCACCTGATCTGAAGTATAGTCCCCTGTATCCGAGGAAGGGAAGGTTAGTAGTTGGAGCCTCCTGCGACAGCCGGTACTGCTCCCCTCTAGTTATGCCCCTAGTGACCATTTCAGCTCACTGGTAGTTCAGCAGGTCAATGATTATTTTTGTGAAGTATTGTATTATGCATAAGGATGGACGGAAATGGTCATCTCCAATTATGGAATCCAATTATTATATCCAACACGGATATTTTTTTTTTTTTTGCATCAGAGCAGGGTCGTAACAATAGACCCTGCAAGGGATGCAGCCCAGAAGCCGCAGGGAGCCCCGTGGGGGGAGAAGTTTATTTTCTCTGTCCTGAAAGAGTGACAACTAAGGGCACGGAGAGAAAAAGCTTTCTGCTCTCTGCACAATTGTTCTAATGACTGCATCTGCTTAGCCATTGGTAAGGAATCATACAAAATGTTTGTGCAGAAGGAGGAGAGAGAGGAGAGGAGACCGGCACTGCACATACCAGTTAGATGAAGCAATGTGGGTGACGGTGGGTGCTGGGCACCGAAACGGCCGTCAGGCACACAGTGCCCAGCACCCACCGTCACCCACATTGCTTCATCTAACTGGTATGTCTATAGTCTCACACTGAATATGTGATTTTTGTATACACCTTATACAGTATGGAATAAACAGCTGATTGCAGTGCCGGTCTCCTCTCCTCTCTCTCCTCCTTCTGCACAGCAATACTACTTCATATACCTGAGCACGCAATTGCAACCATACTGTTTGAAGCACAGTGGGTCCTGCCAGCTCCCCACTCAAGTTTTCAACACCTGCTGTAGTGCCAACCTGCACACCTCTTTACGCCACAACTCTCATACAAAATTTTGTAGACAGAGCTTTGTAGACAGTGCCTATTCAGTGTGCAGCAGTGTGTTGTGTACAGCACCCAGCCCCCAACTTCTCTACTCCTCCCCAAGTGTTCTGTACTGTAGTGATGCTGGAGAAGTCTGCACAGCGAGTTCAAGTGTGCACTAGCCAACTAAATAACATTGGTCCTCAGTTTACCTGTGCAGAAAGCGGGGGCAGGGGGCCCGATCCTAAGTGCCGCAGGAGGGCCCAGTGATTTCTAGTTACGGCCCTGCATTAGAGAATGCAAAAAGTGCCCCCCCAAAAAACAGAAATCATAAAAACGGAATCTTGTGATTGGTCTAAAATTACCGCAGTAATTCAATTTTTGTAGGAAAAAAAATCTGCAATTTCTGATTGGTCCAATGCTTCCAAGTTCTGCGATTGAGATACATTTCCAGAGTTGCGGTAAAAATTGGAATTCTGTGGAGCGTTCCATTTTCCGGAAATAAGGAAATTTGAACTTTGTGGAATCCAATGAGCATCCCTACAGTGTGGAGCAAAGGCTTCTTCTACGCACTATGGGCTTGGTTCACTAAACCGTGATAACTCAACGCACGGCCGCGCTAGCGTGTCCGCAATTGTGAATTTTCGTGAAAATTTGCGAGTGCGCGCAAACATGTGCGCAAAAACGCTAGCGCAGCCGTGCTGTGAGTTATCACGGTTTAGGGCCTGTTTCCACTACACCCAGATTGGATGTAGAATGGATGCAGAAAAACTGACCCCAATGAATGTCTATGGGCCTGTTTCCACTAAACGTGATTTTTCTGTTGCAGATTCTCCCATAGGCATTCATTGGAGTCAGTTTTTCTGCATCCAATCTGTGTGTAGTGGAAATAGGCCCTAAGTGAATCAAGCCCTATAAATGTATGGCCAGCTTAAGATGGAATACACTTCATGCTGACTTCTCTTTGCAATCGGAAGGTATCTAGCAGCACCGTCAGCTCAAACATGTCAGGAACCAGAGCAGGACCTTGGAACACCTATGTAGGCTCCAGAGGTCAAAAGTGGTCTTTATGGAAGGCTTACTGCATCTCATTCATGCATGCAAACACTGGTGTGCAGAAAATGGGAGCAGGTGATAAAAAAGTGTATTCTGCAAAAAACAACTTTTTTTTATTACATAACTTTATTAATAAAAATGAAAAAAAAAAAACCACCTTTGTGCGGAAATCGGTAATCCTAAATTTACATTTCCACAGAAATCTGTGGAATCGTTAATCGCCATTAGCCATAATTTTAGCGGAATCGGAAATGATCATTTCCAACCATCCCTATACCTCTCTTCCTTTGCTAGTCATTGGTTGGCAGGTGTGGCTGTTACATTGAGCAACAGGGAGTGGTTTGGGTACCCAGGGTTTGTGGAAGGAGGTGGGGTCATGTGACACTGAAGTTGAAAACGCTTGGTGGTAACATAGAGTGAGAAGGTTTGGGGGATCAAGGGTGCCCAGCCAGGTTAGTTGGACCAAAGGATTTAGTTAAAAATAATTCCTGAACAAGCCAGTGATCCAATAATGTTTTTTGTTGTACGGCGCCATTACAAAATGCTGTTGCCCATGGGCATAACTACAAATGATGGAGAAAAGCTCTGGTAGGGCCTCCCAACGTTCGCCCCACATTCCTCTGTGGTGACTTCCCACTGCCAGGGATCATATTACATGTGACCACGCCTCCCCATAATAACTATGGCCACAACAATGCTTGTTCAAGGCCAGATTCATACTTTATGTGCCTCTAGGCCAAATATGGTGTGGTTCCCCTTTCTTGTGCAGAGGTGTCCCTCCCATTCCATGTACAGCCCCCTTTTCAATGTGTATCATCCATGTACTGTAGCTCCTCTCTTTCATGAAGATTTCTTGGGCATCAGTTTCCCTTTTTTCATGTGTTGTTCCCTATTTTGAGGCTCCTCTTTCACATGTAGCAACCCATCTTTCATGCTCAGGTGCCCCCTTGTGCTGCAGCCGCTCAAGACCCGGGCTTTTGTGGGCTTTCCAGAAATCTATTATTATTATTATTTAGTATTTATATAGCGCCGACATATTACGCAGCGCTGTACAAATCTAGCCCTGCCCCTGTTCTGGAGGGGCCCCTCTCAGCCTGGTCCCTCCTGTGACTGCAGTGTCTGTACCCCCTTCCTATAATTAAGCTGCTGCTATTACCCCATTGACCCAAAGATCGACTGCATCCTCCTACACCGATGAGAAGCTTTTCTATAAGAGGCACTTTACTTCCTAACGCATAAAATGTGTTTTCAGGAGCTTGTGCTCGTGTTTTCATCCTGCCACAGGAAATCCAAATGAACGCTGAGAGGAAAAGCAGATTATTTCATTCCATCCTGAATCCCTTGTAATTATTCATTTTCATTTCATTTTCTTCCTGTAGTCAATATGTTTTATGATTGCGCCAAAACCTGAGGAAGCATTTTTCAAGGAGAATGACAGGTAAAAATACTAAACTCAATAACAGATATGTAATGAAAAATGCTAATTATCTCCATGTTTTATTTAAAGCCCAACTCAAAGAGAAAGTATGTTTCAGATAGTGGGTGGCAATGGGTTAGAACTCAGGATTTTATTTCATTATGTGTCGCCCCAGGGCCGCCTTCAGGGCATCACAGGGGGAACTGCTGTATGGGGCCCGAGTAAATCTGGGACCCAGAGAACAGTGCCACACACTAGCCCCACCTGCAGTCTGTGTCTGTCCTTCTTGCTGCCCATTAACCTCCTTGCCGGTTATCCCGAGCTCAGCTCGGGGTAACCTGCGCAGGAGGATTTCTCAGGCCCCGCTGGGCCGATTTGCATAATTTTTTTTTGTTACATGCAGCTAGCACTTTGTTACATGCAGCTAGAATGCTTGTAGCATTCTATCCGCCGCGCCGCCCCCCCCCTTTCCAGACCCCTTGCGCAGCCTGGCCAATCAGTGCCAGGCAGCGCTGAGGGGTGGATCAGGATTCCCTCTGACGTCCCAACGTCCATGACGTCGGTGACGTCATCCCGCCCCGTTGCCATGGTGACCGGGGAAGCCCAGCAGGAAATCCCGTTCTGAACGGGATTTCCTGCTTACTCCGATCGCCGGAAGCGATCGGAGTGGCTACAGAGCTGCCGCTGCTCAGTGGCTATCATGTAGCAAACCCTGGGCTCGATACATGATTTAAAAAAAATAAAAATTAAAAAGAAAGTGCTGCGCTGCCCCCTTGCCGCCAGAATTGGAACGGCAAGGGGGTTACTGTGGTGAGAGGTGCTGGGAGGCTCATCCAGGAGTTACCTTAGTCCGTTAGTGAATAAAATAAACCTGAAATGAATTGGAGAAAAGGTTTTTTTTTACTTACCTGGGGCTCCTTCTAGCCCCCTGTAGTCTGTTAGCTCCCTTGCGGTCCAATCCATTACACTCCTATGAAGTCTGTACAATCTAGCTGGGTTGCAAGGCACTGCACATGCATTGTTCTGGGCCGCACCCCTCCTCATCATGCTCCCATGGCTGGAGGTGTTCTGCACAAATGCAGTTACAAGTATTAAAGTCATAGTGCCCCCCCCCCCATTTAATAAATGTTTTCTCTCCCCTATCTAACTAATTAACCCCTTGTGCCACCTCTACTTAGCCCTAAGATTAGTTAATGGCTGCCAGCCGAAACGATCGGACGGGATCACAAGGGCGACAGCTCCAGGATCCAGCACTGTAAATATGCATCACTGTGCTGTTGCCTAGCATTGTAGGTGTACAGCACTGGGGTCCTCAAAATGTGTGTCTTACCCCCCCCCCCCCCCTTCCCGGCGGGAAACCTCTGCTCCCCGGGGCCCTTGCTAACAAGTGGCAGCAGCAATTACTCACCTCCTCCGCCGGGCGGCACAGTCTGGGCACTCTTGCCATGTTGTCCTCCACCTCCTCTATGATCCGGTGCGTGTTATTTGTAATCATAGAGGAGGTGGAGGACAACATGGCAAGAGTGCCCGGATTGTACCGACCGCCGGAAGAGGTGAGTAATTGCTGATGCCGCTTGATATCAAGGGCCCCGGGGAGCAGAGCAAGCGGGGAGCATGAAGCATTTAGCAGGCGCGGGGCCTCTGCAGAGGTCGGGGCCCTAAGGCAAATGCCCCCTTTGCCTCTATGGGAGCGCTGGCCCTGTTAGACAAATAAGAAAAGTATGTAGGGTATCAATTTAACTGGGAAAAGACAGGTAACCTATTTTGAGATGTTTTATAACTCTGGCTCCTATCATGTGAAATTTGTGAAGGGTGAAATTTGTAAAAAGTGTGTATTTTCTGCACTTGCGCCTATATTTTCCCTATTGGGCCATTGCTACATTTTTTATTATTGACTGAATGTCATTTTAATGACGTTTGAATAAAGAGCTTTTTACTACATTCGGTGGTGCCAGCTTCGTGGAATTTTTGTTACTGGGTCACTAGGTACTGTGACCATGAGCTAAGGCACACAAAGGTCTTCTTGCTTGGGTGCTTCTCCATTTTTGTGAATTATATTTTCCCTATAAAATGCCTACAAAATTCTTGAAAACAAATATTACACAAAGAAAGCCTAGATTGTCCTAAAAAAAACTACATGTGTATCACTTTGATGGCATAAGTATTAAAAAAAAGTTATTGCCAAAATTGTCAGGAATCTTAAAGCAGGAGGATCAGCCATACTATGCCAGGAAAAAAACACATATATAAGTAGCTGAATACTTTATCTACTTACAAAACAGACGTATTGTACTGTTCACAGGTTTTGATTTCAATTAATTTTATATACCGGTAGTAGATGAAGATAATTCTGTTCCCGGAAGAGGCCATGTCTTTTCCCAATAGTCTGAAGCTTTATCCTGATGTAATTTCTTCCCTTAAAGGGATACTTAAGTCAAAGGGGAAAAATGAGTTTAACTCACCTGGGGCTTTCCTCAGCCCCCTGCAGCCGATCGGTGCCCTCGCAGCCCCGCTCTGATGCTCCTGGACCCGCCGGCGGTGACTTCCGGTTTCGCCGTCACCGGCCGACAGGCATGGGAACGCGAGTGATTCTTCGCGTTCCCAGCCACAATAGCACCCCCTATGCTGCTATTGCGGCCTCCTGTCCGCAATAGCAGCATAGGGGGCGTTATTATGACTGGGAACGCGGAGAATCACTCGCGTTCCCATGCCTGTCGGCCGGTGACGGCGAAACCGGAAGTCACCGCCGGCGGGTCCAGGAGCATCAGAGCGTGGCTGCGAGGGCACCGATCGGCTGCAGGGGGCTGAGGAAAGCCCCAGGTGAGTTTAACTCATTTTTCCCCTTTGACTTAAGTATCCCTTTAAGTTTTTTCTTTTCTCCTCCAATCTGCTGTGTGATCTCTGGCTTGCTTGTAAACACCTGTGAGCACAGGATCATGTTTCAGCCTCAGCCTGTCACACTGAAGTGTGCTCAGACCAATCAGTAAGAAGCAGGAATGTAGGAGGGGAGATGACAAGATTTCTTCTAGGGGATGGCAGAGGATAGAGCTAGGCTGACAGGAATAGATTGGAGTGCTTGCAATGCAGGGTGAGATTCCAGGCAGCACTACAAACACATTGCAGTGTTTTTACCACTTTAGAACTGTAGGCTTACACCCCCCAAGTGACCAGGCTAATTTTTTTAATTCAGGCCACTGCAGCTTTAACAGCTCACTGCAGGGCTGTACAAATCAGCACATAAGTGACCCCCCCCCATTTCTGCCCACCAACAGAGCTTTCTGTTGGTGGGCTCTGATCGCTGCTGGGATGTTTATGTTTATTTATTTTTATATATATATATATATTTTTTTTTTATAAATTTGCCCTTGCCCTTTTGTATTATTTTCTTCCCCCGCCAGCCAATCACAGCGATCGGCTCTCATAGACATCAGCCTATAAGAGCGGATCGCTCTCTGAGCCTTTGTAGGGGACAGCCGATTGTCACATGGCTATCCCTAGTACAGCGCTGCTATAGATCGCAGCGCTGTACAATGTAAATAAACAGCGGTTTCGCCATCTAACAGTCTTCTAGCGGCGATCGCAGTTGGGAGAATGATGACGGAGCGGAGTGGTTAAGATGTAATAGGCGAGTTAAAAAATGTGGTGCCCCCCCTTATGGTCCTTTTGGTAAGCTGAAGTGGAGAACGGTCAGAAAAGGTGGCAGGTGGTCCCCTTGACACCCACGAGGCCCTAGGCATCTTCCTATGTTGCCTAGTGGCAGGGATGGTCATAGTCAGCCAACTTCGCTACGCTGGAACTACGCGTATTTTTATGCAATAACGCTTCGCCAAACTACAGCTTCCAAATCAAATATTTGCTTCATATGCATTTCATAGTCTACGCGTTAAAATACGCAATTAGGCGCAGTGCGAAGCGTAGTGTATGCGGATACTTATGCCCGTATGCAGAAACATTGCTGCATTAATTAATCTGCAAATGCTTATACCAGGAACTTTTCTATGAGTACATTCCTATTTCCAATGCGTAATTTTGTAAGCATACAATCGTACGTGGAAAAATAGACGTAACGCATTCGCAATACACGTTAACTACATGTAGCGGTCGTAAAGTACGCATAGCGGTACTTCGCTATGCTTAAATTCGTAAGTGTAGTTTAGAAACTTTGCCTACGAACTATGATGCGTAGATGCGAACTCTGATGCGTAAATTCGCACTGGCGTACTTTCTGCTCATCCCTGCCCAGTGGAGGATCCTGATTCCTGCTCTGCTGTCACCACTTTACATTTATACTGTTCAGCAGAAGAGATTTTGATTCTGAGTGGGCACGCCTCTACCCACATTCTTCAAGTAGCAGAATATCTCTGCAGAAACCTCATAAGGAATTGACTTAGCATTGTATCCACAGGAGATGAAAGCAGCCCAGGCAGAGGGACGAGAGAGTTCTCACTACAAGGGACTGTGTTTCCGCCGCCGCGCAGCCCCCCTGGGGATCTGCAGAGAATCTCAGGCAGCCCACTCCATGTTTGCCATCTTTCTTATCTTATTTGTTCATTTTGTCTGTGCCGGGAACGTGAAATTTGCACTGAGCCAACACAGTAAAATAGTTGCTTGTGCTAAAATAATATTGGAGAGCATCTCAGCATCATAAATCTGTTTTATCGCGGGTAACACAGCTCGCCGAACTGGGGAAGAACGGATTAAAAAACTCTGTTGCCTGAAAGAGGAAATAATGTAATGTTTGCTGTGACATTTTCCTGTATTTCCATACAGATAACTCTACAGCATATCAAAGTTTGTTAAACTCAAGGGGACAACTTTTGTTTTGGATGCAGTAAGGAACAGTTAGAAGTGGATCAGCTAACCTTGAGCCCATGTCCCCCCACTGCCTTCCTTACCTGCCCCCCCCCCTCCCCCACTCATGTATTACCCCTCTCCCCTCCTCACCCATGTCCTCCCACTTCATTCCTCACCCATGTCCTTTCCCTCCCTTCCTCCTTTCTTACTCATGTCTCCCCCTCCCTTCCCTACAATTGCCCCCCTTATCCCTTCATTACCCATGCCCCCTCTCCCCTCCTCGTGACGTCTCACCCTTCCTCACCTGTTTTCCCACTCTGAATTCCTCATTCATGTCCCCCCCCCCCCTCCATTCCTCACCAATGTCCTTCCGCTCTCTTCCTTATCCTGTCTGTCCCTCCTCCTTTCTTATACTTGTCTCCCCCTTCCTTCATTACCAATGCCCCCTCTCCATTCTTCACCCAAGCCCCCCTCTCCCTTCCTTACACATGCACTCTACCCCCTTTTCTACCCATGTCCCCCTTACCCCGTCATTACATATGTCCCCCTCTCCCTCCCTAATCATGCCCCACTCTCCTTTCCTCACTTGTTTTCCCCCACTTCATTCCTTACCCAGGTCCCCTTTATCCCTTCCTTACCCGTGTCCCCCTTTTCATTCCTCATCTGTTTCCCCCATCTCCATTTTTCACCCATATTTTCCCTTTCTTTTCAACACCACTCCCCCCCCCCTTTACCATGTACTCCTCTCCCTTCCCCATTTGTGTCCTCCCTCTCTTGTTTAGCCAAGTTCCCCCTATACCTTCTTTACCCATGTCTCCCCTTACTCTTCCTTACCCATGCCCCCTAATTCCTTACTTACCTGTGTCCCCCTCTCCCTTTCTTACCCATGCCCCCTCTTCCTTCCTTACCCATGTTCCCCCTCACCCTTCCTTATTTACCGATTTCCTCCTCTCCCATCATAACCCCTTCCCTCCCTACTTATGCCCCCCTTCTTACTTACTTACCCATGTCCCCTGTCACCCTTCCTTACTTACCCATGCCTCATCCCCCTTACCTGTGTCTCGGGTCACCTTATCTCTTTTCCTGTTGGTAACTCTGCTGATAGATGTGAATCAGTCAGATTCAAATATAGAGAAGTGGCATTGCTGCACTTCAAAATATTCTTTATTGAGGTCATTTAATCCTTCTGGAAAGAGTTAAAGAGACACTCAAGTGAAAAAAATATATATGATATAATGAATTGGTTGTGTACTATGAATAATTACTAGAAGATTAGCTGCAAAGAAAATATTCTCATATATTTATTTTCAGGTATATAGTGTTTTTCTAACATTGCATCATTCTATAATATGTGCAGATTACACAACACTCAGCATTCAAAATGATTCTTTCAGAGCAGTCTATGAACTAATGACCTCTCCTCTGGCAGAGAAAAAGACATTTGTTTACTTACAGTTGAGATAATAAAAGTCAGATAACAGCCCTCTCCACGACTTTGAAAGTCATAGAGCTTAATGGCTTTTTTGCATAGAGATAACAACTGGAGTTTCTTAACTCTTCCTGTACTGGAAACAATTACACTGATGTATCTGATCTTAATGTTTTATTTCTTAGCTGTACTACACATACAAATCATAATAACATAATTTTTTTTTTGCTTCAGTGTCTCTTTAAAAATATAAAAAATTAGACAAACACCAGCAGTTCAGAGGAGTGGGAGAACATTATTCTTCAAAAAGGCCTTTGCTTTTCTAATGCGTTTTTCCGCTTTTTAAATGGGCTTTTCACTCTCGTCCCTTTAGAAAAGTATGAATGTGGCAGGGGAACAGCGCTGCAGCACGCTAAAAGATTCTCACCCCTTCGTGTGTTTATTGTTAGGTTCTTTTTCTTGTTACCACGGCAACCCGTGTTGGTATATCTGCCATAAACGTAATGGTACAACAGCAACGCGGTGTAACAGAAACTGGGTATGATGTACATCTCTCGCTCTCTCTCTCGCTCCTTGCCTCTCTTTTGGAAGAAAGGGCTTGTTTCCATGGCAACGCTGACAAACTGTTTTACAGATAGTTGGGTTTCCAAGTGTTAAAAAAAAAACAGTGAGTGATTTGGGATCGCTTTGTGTATCCATCAACCGTCTGTGCAGAAATGTGGAGTTTATAAAAGTAATTTCCGTGTCTGTTTAATACGGTTATGAATCTCAAAACAATTTTAAAGAGGAACTCCAGTGAAAATAATGTAATAAAAAAAGTGCTTCATTTTTACAATAATTATGTATAAATGATTTAGTCAGTGTTTGCCCATTGTAAAATCTTTCATATCCCTGATTTACATTCCGACATTAAATGGTGACATTTTTACTGCTGGCAGGTGATGTAGCTGCGGCTTGCTGTTTTGGCAGTTGGAAACAGCTGTAAACAGCTATTTCCCACAATGCAGCAAGGTTCATAGACAGGAAACTGACAGAAGTACCTCGGTACTCAGAGCTTCTTGTGGGAGGGGTTTCACCACAATATCAGCCATACAGCGCCCCCTGATGGTCTGTTTGTGAAAAGGAATAGATTTCTCATGTAAAAGGGGGTATCAGCTACTGATTGGGATAAAGTTCAATTATCGGTCAGAGTTTCTCTTTAAAGGGGAACTCTGGGGACAGTTAAAAATAAAAAGGAGAAAAAGTCAGTGACCTGATTTACAATGAAATCTTCAAGCAATTCCAGTGGGTATATTATTACCTGGTACACACATCCAATTTTGATTGGTCAATGATTGGCCAATTTTACCACTCCCATGTAGTATGAGAGCTTACCTACATCATCTGTTCACAGTATTCACACTCTATTGGCCCTCATACTACATGGAAGTGGTAAAATTGGGTAGTGATTGGTCAATCAAAATTGGACAAAACCCTTAAAGAGAATCTGTACTCTAAAATTCTTACAATAAAAAGCATACCATTCTATTCATTATGTTCTCCTGGGCCCTTCTATGCTGTTTCTGCCTCTCCCTGCTGCAATCCTGGCTTGTCATTGTCATTTTTATTCAGTGTTTACAAACAAAAGACATAGCAAGTCATAGGCTGAGAGTAGCTCAGTACGTGAGTCATACAGAGTGTGCAGGGGGCCTGGAGAGGGTGTGTATAGCTTCTATCCAATCACAAGCAGCACAGCACATTCCAGCCTGACTGCCTCAGCCCGACAGAGCCGACAGAGGAGAGAAGATTAGATCATATAACAGAGATAACACAGCCACTGTGCAACTAGCAAAGGCTGCAGTAAGACAGAGCACATTAGAACAGGTATAGAAACTTATATGATAGAAGAAATAAGGATGAACTTTTTGTTACAGAGTCTCATTAAGCATTGTACACACCTTCAATTTTAATTAGTCAATCACTGACCAATTTTACCATCTCCATCATGTAGTATGAGGGTTTACCTGCTCTATCTGCTCATATTACTCAAAACCTGTTGATCCTCCTACTACATAAGTGGCAAAATCGGCCAATCGAAACTGAAGGTGTGTACCAGCCAGGCTTAAAAAATACACAAGGTGAGATAATCATATAAAGCCTCACTTACCTGGGGCTTCTTCCTCGAGCTTTATTGTGTTTTATTATTTTATTTATTTATTGTATTTATAAAGCGCCAACATATTACGCAGTGTTTTTTCGTATTATTGCAGTGGTTGTTTTCATCCATGATACATATTACTTACACCAGGGTTTTTTTGAATGTTTACATGGCTATGAAGCTGGATCAGAACATCTCCAGAATGGTTGGTCTTGTGAGGTCTCCCTAGTATGCAGTCATTAGTACCTATCGAAAGTGGTCTAGAGTGGGACAACTGGTGACATGGTGACAGGAGCTTGTTAACCAAAGGCACAATGATGCGCATGGTGGCGTGAAGGATAATCCGTCTGGCCTGATCCCACAGAGGGCCTACAGTAGCACATATTGCCGAAAAACATAACGTTGGCCATAAGAGAGAGGTGTCAGAATGCAGTGCACTGCAGCTTGCTCCACATGGGGCTACGTAGCTGCAGACCAGGCAGGGTGTCCATTGTTACTCCTGTCCTGAAGTGCCAACAACCAGCAATTTACCCTTAAAACTGGACCATGAAGCATCGGAAGAAGGTGGCCTTGTCTAAAGAATAAAATTTTTGGGGGGATTCAAATTTTCCAGATCTCAGTCTGATTGAGCCTTTGTGGGATTTGCTGGAAAAAGAAGTGTGATCAATGGAGGCTCCATGGGAGGGAAGAATGTGCTGCTAACACCCTGGATACCACAGGACACCTTCGCAGGTCTTGTGGAGTCTATTCTATCATGGATGATAGCTGTTAGTAGACCTCTTACAAAAGTAACATGGAAGCTGCTCTGAGGGCTGGAACCCACAGGAGCGCTTTTGGCAGCGTTTTGGCAGCACTGCGATACGCTAGCAGTTTGCCAAAACGCTGGGCTAATGTTAATGGATGGGGCAACTTCCACAGGAGCGTTTGCGTTTCCCAGAAACGCAAACGCAGGACCTGCAGCATTTTGGGAGCGTTAGCGCTTCAATGTAAAGTATTGAAACGCTAGCAGAAACGCTCAGCAAAACCTAAACTGATCGGTTTTGCTAGCGTTTTGCGGTTAAGCACACTGTAACAAAATGAAAAATAATTCACAGGACCAATCAGGATAAAAACGCAAAACGCAAAACGCTAGGCACCCGCTGGGGAAAAAAATACAATGTTGCAAAACACGACCAAAAACGCGCATGAATCCGCTTGCAAACCGCTCAGACAAAACGCTAGCGGTTGCGTTTTGCGTTTGCGGTTTTCAGTGGGTTCCAGGCCTCAAAGTTACTTTCCTCAGTAGTGGAAAGCCTCTGGATAGTCCAGAGAATTCCCTGATCCTTTTACAGACCACTGTTTTATTGAAGTGTCCCTCTAAACTTATTCAACTTGAAGTAGTCGAACACGTTTCTACTGGCCGCGCTTCTGGCCATGGATGAGCACATTCAGACTGGGCATGCGTGAGTAAGGTCCGCACATGCCCAGAAGGATGAATCATTCATGCACTGAGGAAAAAAGCTGTGCACAAGTGCTATAGTTCAACTGGGCATGCACCGACCTTTTAATCCCGCATGGCCATTCGGGATGTGCTTATCTGCTCTGGCAATGCAAACAAGAACACGCGTTTAACTGATGCAAGTTAACCTGCTGGGCGGTCTGGACGAGCTCAGCTCGTCCAGTACCGCCGGAGCCTGCCGCTCAGGCCCTGCTGGGCCGATTTGGCTCAAGTAAAAAGCAGCACACGCAGCCGGCACTTTGCCAGCCGCGTGTGCTGCCTGATCGCCGCCGCTCTGCGGCGATCCGCCGCGAGCAGCGGCGAAAGAGGGTCCCCCCAGCCGCCTGAGCCCAGCGTAGCCGGAACAAAAAGTTCCGGCCAGCGCTAAGGGCTGGATCGGAGGTGGCTGACGTCAGGACGTCGGCTGACGTCCATGACGTCACTCCGCTCGTCGCTATGGCGACGAGGGAAGCAAAACAAGGAAGGCCGCTCATTGCGGCCTTCCTTGTTTATTCTGGGCGCCGGAGGCGATCGGAAGAACGCCTCCGGAGCGCCCTCTAGTGGGCTTTCATGCAGCCAACTTTCAGTTGGCTGCATGAAATAGTTTTTTTTTTATTAAAAAAAAAACCCTCCCGCAGCCTCCCTGGCGATCTTATCAGAACGCCAGGCAGGTTAAATAAGTTTAGAGGAACCTTTTGCTGGAACAGTGGGGTGTAACCCTACCGAGGTAAGTACCACTACCAAGGTAAGTATCTAACTTCTTTTTTACAACACTTCAAGTGCCACCATGTTTCTTAGGTAAGAATTCTATTTTAAAATGGACCTGGGTACTTATCCGTTAGCCGGGCGCATCCTCTAGGTGGCGACAAAACTCCACCAGAGTTACATCTTTCCCTACTATCCATGTCGGCCTAGAGGGGGAATAGTAATTAGCGCCACCTGCCGGATGCGCCCGGCTAACGGATAAGGACCTGGACCTGTTTCTAACTTGACCAATAATGGTAGCACACTCCACGTTCCTATTATCGTTCCTACGGTGCTCATTTGGAAAACCCAGCCTATAAAGACATCTAGCAGGATGTTTTGCTGTCAGTACTTCTCTTCATTGGGGCATATATTCAGGACAAGGAAAAGGACCATTCAGCTTGTCACAGCACACAGGTCCAAAGCTAACACCCATCATAAGAATAGGAGTATGTTATTGGACTCGAGTTTTGGAACAACATACAGTATGGTATTAAGCTCAACAGTTTTTTTTTTCCCCAACATGACAGTCAAACCACATTCTGCATGTATTACAACAGCATAGATCTGTTGAATCCTAGGGCTGGCTAGCATGCTGTTCATACTTGCCACCTATATTTTGCGCATTACGTAATCATATGACAGATCCAAAGAGATGAAAAATGGAACAATATTCACCACAGCAATTAATCTCCAGAATGTTTAAATGTTTAAAGAGAATCTTAACTGAGAGGGATATGAATGTTTCATTTTAAACAATACCAGTTGCCTGGCAGTCCTGCTGATCTCTTTGGCTGCGGTAGTGGCTGAATCACACACCTGAAACAAAATACGCAGCTAATCCAGTCTGACTTCAGTCAGAGCACCTGATCTGCATGCTTATTGAGGGGCTGTGGCTAAAAGTAGTAGAGACACAGGATCAGCAGGAGAGTCAGGAAACTGGTATTATTTTAAACCACTTAAGGACCAGGGGATTTTCCTGATATTGGTGCTGCGTGGTCTCTCCAGCCCGCAGCACCGATCAGGATAGAGCCAGGGCGATCAGACTTCCCCTCTTTTTTCTCCACTAGGGGGATGTCCTGCTGGGGGGGGGGTCTGATCGCCGCCAACTATCTGCGCTTTGCGGGGGGGGTGTCTTCAAAGCCCCCCTCCGCATCGATTTCTGCCCCCTCTGCCCATACCTGCTTCTCCCGCAGGCTATGGGCTGCGATGCCGCGATCCCCGGCCAATCAGAGGCCGGGGATTGCCAATCTCCTTCACGGCGCTGCTGCGCAGCAGCGCCGTATTGATGCAAACAGCGGGGATTTCTTCCCCGCGTGTTTACATTATGCGTGCGAGCCGCGATCGGCGGCTCGCACACTGTTCACGGAGACACCCTCCGTGAACTGGCATGGAAAGGCCGCTCGAATGAATCACTTCTGGCGGGACACGACGGGGTAAGTGTAATGGGCCCCATAGTCTTTCATTGCTGTTGCATAACCCTGCGTGCAGAAAGGGTAACGCAATGCAATGAAACCGGACTAGTGTAAAACCGGCAGTTGTTAAAATGAGAGCTAATGCAACAAGATGGTAAACATTTCTCTGCCCCAACTTTTAAAAAACAAAACAAAAACGAACAAAAACAACATGTTTCTGGCGTCAAATGCAAAATGAGCAAGTATTTTTTAAAGAAGCAGTCATATTTCAGTGGCAGCATCCGACAGGCTGTCTGTGTACTATTTTTAGTGACATGTATAGTGTCGCTTATATGCTTGCAAAACTACTGCTTCTTGTTTTCATTTAATTGTCACACTTTGTCCTATTTTTTGGGGAAAGGTGGTGGTGGGGGGATGTTTACTTTAGCTTGTTTCCAGACTTCATCCTGCATCCGGCCTTACTGTACCTGTTAGTGGCATTCTGTACAGTTGTGTGTGTTTGTGGCTTTCTGTATAGTGATGATAAGTTGGGCTGAGTGCTGTGGGGATTTCCCGTATCAGCGTTTCACAGCCGGGGAGATCCCTCAGGTGGAGGACATGAAGGGTCTTTCTGACTTGTGGGCTTCCCAGGCTTCATGTAAAATGGTAAATGATGTCTTTATCTCGATGTGGGAAAAACCTAAAGGCCATCTGTGAATCTCATCATCTCCATCAGCCAAAATGAGGGCTAGTTACTCTGATTCCATAAGGCTCAGTCATCACATAAGAAAGGAAAACAACACCAAACTGCAGCATTACCCAAAAACACACATTTCTCCATCCTGAGGTCATTCACCACTTACTTTCCTCACATTCTAAACAAAAACTATCAATTGAGTTATCAAAATAACCTTCAAAAGGCAGGCAACATAAATTGTTAAAGAAAACCTTTAAGTTTTATAGGATAAAAAAATCACAAGTCCCTGTTATCTGGAACTCAGACAACCGGAAGTCGGAATGCCTGAGGCAGGGGCGTCGCCAGCCCTATTTTGGGGGGGCACGTGCCCCCAATCTGTCCTGGGGTGCCACGGATCTCCGCCCGGCCGCCGCTCACCCCCTCTGTCAGCGGCTCCCTCCAGCCGCCGCCGCGTCACTCAGACCTCGATCAGGCGGCGACCAATCGTGCGGGCGCTAGGACCCAGCGCCCGCACTGATATGCGGAAGTGACATCACTTCCACATATAGAGCGGGTGCGTCCGGCGCCCGCTCGTACTACTGGTCGAGTCGCCGCTGATCCTGAGGTCTGCTGACTGTGAGGTAAGGGGGGAGCGGCGGCGGCGGCTCCCTGTCACTCACTCACTACCTAATGGGCTCCCTGTCACTCACTCCCTAATGGGGCTCCCTGTCACTCACTCACTCCACAATGGGGCTCCCTGTCACTCACTCACTACCTAATGGGCTCCCTGTCACTCACTCCCTAATGGGGCTCCCTGTCACTCACTCACTTTCTAAAGGGGCTCCCTGTCACTCACTCACTGTCTAAAGGGGCTCCCTGTCACTCACTCACTGCCTAAAGGGGCTCCCTGGCACTCACTCACTGCCTAAAGGGGCTCCCTGGCACTCACTCATTGCCTAAAAGGCCTCCCTGGCACTCACTCACTGCCTAAAGGGCCTCCCTGGCACTCACTCACTGCCTAAAGGGCCTCCCTGGCACTCACTCACTGCCTAAAGGGCCTCCCTGGCACTCACTCACTGCCTAAAGGGCCTCCCTGTCACTCACTCACTACCTAAAGGGCCTCCCTGTCACTCACTCACTTCCTAAAGGGGCTCCCTGGCACTCACTCACTAGCTAAAGGGGCTCCCTGTCACTCACTCACTACCTAAAGGGGCTCCCTGGCACTCACTCACTACCTAAAGGGGCTCCCTGGCACTCACTCACTGCCTAAAGGGGCTCCCTGGCACTCACTCACTGCCTAAAGGGCCTCCCTGTCACTCACTCACTACCTAAAGGGCCTCCCTGTCACTCACTTACTACCTAAAGGGCCTCCCTGTCACTCACTCACTGCCTAAAGGGGCTCCCTGGCACTCACTCACTGCCTAAAGGGGCTCCCTGTCACTCACTCACTGCCTAAAGGGGCTCCCTGTCACTCACTGCCTAAAGGGGCTCCCTGTCACTCACTCACTGCCTAAAGGGGCTCCCTGTCACTCACTCACTACCTAAAGGGGCTCCCTGTCACTCACTCACTGCCTAAAGGGGCCCCCTGGCACTCACTCACTGCCTAAAGGGGCTCCCTGTCACTCACTACCTAAAGGGGCTCCCTGTCACTCACTCACTGCCTAAAGCGGCTCCCTGGCACTCACTCACTGCCTAAAGGGCCTCCCTGTCACTCACTCACTGCCTAAAGGGGCTCCCTGGCACTCACTCACTGCCTAAAGGGGCTCCCTGGCACTCACTCACTACCTAAAGGGCCTCCCTGTCACTCACTCACTGCCTAAAGGGCCTCCCTGTCACTCACTCACTGCCTGAAGGGGCTCCCTGGCACTCACTCACTGCCTGAAGGGGCTCCCTGGCACTCACTCACTGCTTGAAGGGGCTCCCTGGCACTCACTCACTGCCTAAAGGGCCTCCCTGTCACTCACTCACTGCCTAAAGGGGCTCCCTGGCACTCACTCACTGCCTAAAGGGGCTCCCTGGCACTCACTCACTACCTAAAGGGCCTCCCTGTCACTCACTCACTGCCTAAAGGGCCTCCCTGGCACTCACTCACTGCCTGAAGGGGCTCCCTGGCACTCACTCACTGCCTGAAGGGGCTCCCTGGCACTCACTCACTGCTTGAAGGGGCTCCCTGGCACTCACTCACTGCCTGAAGGGGCTCCCTGGCACTCACTCACTGCCTAAAGGGGCTCCCTGGCACTCACTCACTACCTAAAGGGGCTCCCTGGCACTCACTCACTACCTAAAGGGGCTCCCTGTCACTCACTATCGGGGTCCCTGTCACTCACCACCTAACTGGAGGCGCCTGTCACTCACTAGCTAACCTGGGGGTCCCTGTCACTCACTACCTAACTTGGGGGGCTACCATATTAAGGGGGCATTCTGCCTATTTATGTGAAATGCTGTCTATTTATGTGCCTCATGACTAGATAAGTGACTTTTGGGTTGCAGTTTGGGCACTCGGCCTCCAAAAGGTTTGCCACCACTGTCATAATCTAATGTCCCACCATTGCTAGGTTCATGTAAATTTGTCTCCACCCGTTACCACACCTATATTCTGGTCCATGGCCCACCCATTTTTGGTGCGGCGCGATAAGCACGCCGCACAACGTGATCCTCATATTTTTGGCACGCTAGCTGCAGTGTGCTGAATTCTGCTGCCTACAGTATGTACAGTATACGCTGTTCTCTAGTGCCTGCACTGTGTGCTGATTTCCTTCCAGTGTGTACAGTGTAAGGTGTTACTCTGTGCCTTGATAATGGTAAGCCTACCACCCCCTTAAAACCCCCATACACCACCATCCCCCATACTCCATCCCCTCTTAACCTATTAAAATAATAGACACGGACTACTTGGCATTGGATTAATTTTAAGGCCATAGCAGCCCCTTTCTTTATTCAGCCAATTAACAATGTTCCAAACAAACCAAATAACCATCATAACCAAAATAACCAAAACAGCATTCACAAAGAGCTGGGGTAAGGGGTCCGGAGGCACCGAAAGTCTGTCTGTCATAACACCCGTGTGACATGCAGCCTTGTACCGGCCCCCAGCCGCGGAACTCGGCTCGGGGACAGCTGCATGCCCCAAAGTCGTCTCTCTTCACTCCGTTAAAACCGCCGGATTTGTCCCGCGACAAATCTCTTTCCCAATAAACCGACCTCCGGAGCCCCTTTTTACCCCTCCGGCTGCAATGACAAACAAAGACATACCACACAAAAACAGAAAATAAGGGAGGGAGGGTGGGAGCTTCTTCCTTCACGCTGCTCCAAGCCGGAAGTGCCCGCCTCCTTACATCCGCCGCCTGCCCGGGAAAATCCGCCTACACCTCCCAGCGCAGAGCTGCCCGCCCCTTGCCCCAGTTAACCCCTGCACCGCCCCAGCAATACATGGCGGCTACCCACTAGCCCACCTATCTAGCGCTACCCGGGGAGGGGGGACGGCTACCTCATCATGGCCGGGCCCTCCGCACTACGCTAGCTCCAGCTTCTGGCCCTATCTTGATAATGGTAAGCCTACCACCCCCTTAAAACCCCCATACACCACCATCCCCCATACTCCATCCCCTCTTAACCTATTAAAATAATAGACACGGACTACTTGGCATTGGATTAATTTTAAGGCCATAGCAGCCCCTTTCTTTATTCAGCCAATTAACAATGTTCCAAACAAACCAAATAACCATCATAACCAAAATAACCAAAACAGCATTCACAAAGAGCTGGGGTAAGGGGTCCGGAGGCACCGAAAGTCTGTCTGTCATAACACCCGTGTGACATGCAGCCTTGTACCGGCCCCCAGCCGCGGAACTCGGCTCGGGGACAGCTGCATGCCCCAAAGTCGTCTCTCTTCACTCCGTTAAAACCGCCGGATTTGTCCCGCGACAAATCTCTTTCCCAATAAACCGACCTCCGGAGCCCCTTTTTACCCCTCCACCACGAAAGGGCATGACCCCTTATGACCTTGAGGCCCCCAACCTCAAAGCTCTTTGTATCCCGTCTTCGATACCTAGGGCCCACAAGTCCATCCCAATGTCATTAAGATGCACCCCGTCCCTTCTAAGGAACAAACCAATGTCTTCCTCCAGTTCGAAATGACGGATAGCCAACCCCCCATTCCTGATAAAGAACCTGGCCACCTCCTTGTTCAATTTTATCCTTGCTTTTTTGACCTTTTGGACCGAATTAGCCAACCTCCAAAATTCCCGAGCCACAATGTCTGACCAAACTACAATGGTCTCGGGAAACAGGGACCGAACCCTCAAGAAATCAAATTTGATCTCCTTTATCACAATTCTGGTAGATCTAGCCGCCAGATCGTTCCCCCCAACGTGCAACACGAGGATGTCAGGGGCTCTATCTATGCGTGCCAACTTGTGAAGTTCCGGCAAAAGGCCGGGCCAAACCATCCCAGGGAAACCTATCCACCGAATACGTACCTGCTCCCTAGGGAAGCCAAGCTGCCGGCCCTCGGGCCTCACATCGGCCCTTCTCGCCCCCCTACTAACGTAGGAGTGTCCCACAATCCAGACGATGACCTGCGGACCTGCAACAAGAGAGAACAAACTAACAGCAATTGCCCTAGACCCATCTACCCCCACCCCACCTACACTAAGTGGGGCCTGATGTATGACTTGAAACGAGCCGACTCCCAGCGCCCAATCTGCTTTATGACCCCCTCGCTCAACCCCCAACGTGACGCCTCAGTAGCCGCACCAATCCGGAACGAGTGGGAGGCAAACTCCAGAAAAGGGAGACCGAGTTGGCCTAAACATTTTCGAAACAATGCTACAAACTGAAAGCGAGACAACGCCGAGCCGTCCCGGTGCGCCAAAAACACCCGAGCCTGAGAGGGGCGAGCTGCCCCAAAACTCTGGACGTTATAATGAGGGCATAATGGGCCGCCAATCTGAAACAGGGTGATAGTCCGGCCCCTGCCTGCCTGGTCAGTTTTTGAGCGCGGCAGATAAATGACGACCGTATCAGCATGAACGGAGATGTGTTCTGCAAGAATGCCTCCCACTCCCGCTTTGTTGCGGCTAACAAGCTCCCCTATTCTAAAGGCCCCGAAAAAAGCCAGCACGAAGGCGGTCTGAAATAGACCGCACTCATAACTGGAGGAACATACGCCCGGAAGTATCCCCACCAGCCTCCCCAGCAACTCAAACGTAACTGGGCGCCTGGCCTCCCTGCGAACCGACCCAGACCGGTAACCCCTAAGGGCCTGCCTAACCCGGAAATCTTTAGTTACATCTAAGAGCCCCCTGACCTTGAACCAAAAGGCCAGAGCCGATAACTTCTTAGCCACTGCCGATGCCGAAATACCCTCTACAAAATTATTCCCCAAGAAATACAGCAACAAACATAGCCGTTCTTCATCCGAAGCACAACCTCCTGCTTGAAACATCAAAGCGTCCCACGCATTCCACACTAACGTGTACGCTGCCGCTGACGACTCTGATATGGATCTCCCAATCATACAGGATACCGCTCGAAAGGAATCCTCCACGCCGCGGGCGGGCAAGGAACCCCACGCTCTTCCGCCGTGGGAACCGCAGCCCGGAATCTGTCCCACTGGAATCGAGAAAGTGCATCAGCAATGACATTGTCGACCCCAGGTAAATGCACAGCAAACAAGTAAATATTAAACCGCAAGCAATCCAACACCAATTGCCGCATCAGACTTATCACCGGGGGGGAAGATGCCGAACAGCTGTTCACTGCCAACACCACACCCATGTTGTCGCAGTTGAACCTCACCCGCTTGTTGGCCAGCTGCCTTCCCCAAATCTGTACCGCCACCACTATGGGGAATAACTCCAACAGCACCAGGTTGGACGTAAAACCCGCCTCCACCCAGGTTGTGTCCCAGGGAACTGCGCACCATTGGCCCGCGAAAAAGGCCCCGAAACCATGAGAGCCCGCCGCATCAGTAAACAGCTCTAACTCCGCATTGCTCACCGTGTCTTGCATCCACAGTGACTTGCAATTGAAATTAGTCAAGAAAATCAACCACACCTGTAGGTCGGCCTTGATGTCCGCGGTTAGCCGAATCCGGTGGTGTGGCGCCGACGCTCCTGCAGTCGCCATTGCCAGGCGCCTGCAGAAAATACGCCCCATGGGCATGATTCTGCAGGCGAAATTCAACTTGCCCAGCATAGACTGCACCTCCCTCAAAGTCATCTTTCTGCTACTGAGTGCCAATGAAATGGAATTCTTGAGGTTCACCACCTTATCAGCTGGCAAGCTGCATTCCATAGCAACGGTGTCTATAGTAATGCCCAAGAATTTCAACGCCGTGCCGGGTCCCTCCGTCTTTTCCTCGGCGAGTGGGACCCCGAAGCGCTCACATACGTGCCGCATAGTCGCCAATGCGTACGCACAATCAGGAGAGTCTGCTGCACCCATGAACAAAAAATCGTCGAGGTAGTGTATAATTGACTGCACACTCGAATCATCCTTCACTACCCATTCCAAAAAAGTGCTAAACCTCTCGAAATAAGCACATGAAATGGAGCACCCCATGGGCAGACACCTATCCACAAAGTACTCTCCTTTCCAAAAACAACCCAACAAACGGAAACTTGAAGGATGAACCGGCAGTAACCTAAAAGCTGATTCGATATCAGTCTTTGCCAGTAACGCCCCTTGACCCAGACGCCTGACCCAACTCAAAGCCGCATCGAATGAGGTGTACACCACCGATGCATCATCACCCGACAATCCATCATTGACAGATGAACCGCGAGGAAAAGACAAGTGGTGGATTAGGCGGAACGATCCCGGTTCTTTTTTAGGAACCACGCCCAGCGGTGACACGATCAGATCAACCAGAGGGCGAGAAGGGAACGGACCCGCCAATCGACCCATTGCCACCTCCTTAGCCAATTTCTTGTCCACGACACCCGGCAACTCATAGGCGGACTTCAAGTTCCTAAAGGGGGGGGGCCGACCGCAACGAACAACTACTGGGAATCCGGAACCCCTCCTCAAAACCCGCCCTCAGGAACTCCGCCGCCTCGTGGTCGGGATACCTACTTAGAAACTGTGCCATCACCTCCCCCTTCACTGGCGTCATCCCTTTTTCGCGCAGAATCCCCCGACTTCCCCCTTCGCTGCTTGTAACATCTGGAAGCCGCGTGTGAGCCTCCGCAATGGGAGCACTCATGCTTGAACCGGCAGGACTGGCCAAAACGACAAGCTCCATCGTTGTATTGCCAACAGGTACCCTTTCCACGGGTCGCCGGCTGGCCGGCGGGGGCCGACCCTCCGGCTGTTGCTGGAAAGGACTGAGAGGCCCTTGCCGGAATCATCAACCGCATCCACAAGGTGATATCCTTATGGTCCCACCGAACCTCCGGCCGTACCGCCTTTGTCTGCCTAAACTGCTCGTCATACCGCAGCCAGGCATTCCCCCCGTACGACCGGTAGGCCTCCCCGATCGAATCCATGTAACCAAACAGCGCTGTGCAATGCTCAGGCTGCTTTTCCCCTGTCACGCTTGCAAGGATTGAGAAAGCCTGGAACCAATTCTGGAAGGTCCGGGGTATCAATCTATAGCGCCGTTCCTCCTCCCTCTTCTTCTCGTCCGGCTTACCCTTATCCAGATTGAACTTCTCCAGCTGGAGGAGCGAAAATATCTCAATATATTCGCCCTTCCAGATTCGCTCCTTCACTTCCTGCTTCAAATGAGAACCAAGAAGGCCATTGAAACAAACGTACAGTTCCGCATGCGACGCATCTGCCAGTCGCACTTGGCCTGCACCCCCATCAACAGAAGAGCCGCTGGCTGCCCCTTCCGTCTGCACCGCCACCTCCGCCTGGACACTACTCAAACCCAACGCCGCGGGTGGAGCCACCTGAACCACCCCCTGTACGGCCAAACCTACTCCTTGCGCCCCTCCATGTACCAGCCCCACCTGAGGGGCCGCTCCCGGGGGTGCCAAAGACCAAGCCCCCACGGGTGAGAGGGGCGATCCCATTGGTAACAACCCCGACGCCCCCGCCGGCATGTAAGGTGAAGGCTGCACCTGCGCTAACTGCGACCCCGCTGGCGCTGCTAGGGTACCAGCCCCACCCTGTCTTCCCCCGCAAATCCCCAACAATAAAGTGGCTAAGGCATTAACTGCGGCTAGATTGGCCTCACCTGGCTGCTCCGGACGCATGTCCCTGCCAGCCGTCACTCCGGATCCACCCGCTGCGACGTTGTCATCATCCTCTACAGAATCCAACTCGGAGCCAGAGCCGTTATCCGCTGGGGGGCCCCTGCCGTGCTGTGCGTGCTGAGCCTGTGGCCGCTGATCACCTCTGCCCGACTTGCTCTTCTGCCTGCTGGATCCTCCCGACTTTCCCTTGCTGGTGGAGCTCCTGCTCGCACCGTGCGCTTGGTGGGTCGCCGCCGCGGAGGGGAGGGCGGCACCCGTGGGGTTGGAGTCCTTCCGTTGGGCCCGCTTAGTCTGCCGCGCAGCGCGGGGACTAAGGGCCGCATCACCTCTCGCCTGCTGTGTATGTGAAGAGCCGGCCGCGCTGGATGGCCCTTCTCCTGCTGCCTCATGCCGTTGGTTGGGATTCCTCCCGCCAGCCCCCTTGCCCTTGGACAACCGTTTTGCAGGGGGAGGCGGAGGGTCCCTAGGGGGGCTCCCTGAGCGGCGCCGGGGCCCGGCATGGTGCTCTGGGCTGAGCCTATCCGGGGGCCTGGACTGCCTCCTCTCTTCGCTTCTCCCCTCACCTGCTTGCTCGGATGGAGCGCTGGGTGCCGCAGCCGCGGGTGGCTCGCTGGCCGCCGCAGCCTCCGCCGTTGTGCCTGCTCCTATCGCCGCCAGCTGGACCTGGACCCACGAGGGGCCCCTTGACTCCGCTTCCGCCCGGATCCTGGCCACCAAACGGTCTAAATCTGCCATAGTTGCGGGGGCACAGGCGGGCGTCCGGCAAGCAGCTTCTTCCTTCACGCTGCTCCAAGCCGGAAGTGCCCGCCTCCTTACATCCGCCGCCTGCCCGGGAAAATCCGCCTACACCTCCCAGCGCAGAGCTGCCCGCCCCTTGCCCCAGTTAACCCCTGCACCGCCCCAGCAATACATGGCGGCTACCCACTAGCCCACCTATCTAGCGCTACCCGGGGAGGGGGGACGGCTACCTCATCATGGCCGGGCCCTCCGCACTACGCTAGCTCCAGCTTCTGGCCCTATCTTTACTGATTGTAAACCAGCTATATTGTATGCTGATCCCTGCTACTTTCAGTATGTACAGTATTAGCTGTAAAGCCTGGTACACACATACAATTTTGATAAGCCAATTTTAGCTCTGTTCATAAAATTCATCTGTTGGCCCACTTACTGCACGGGGGTGGTAAAATTGGGGGTCAGTGATTAACCAATCAAAATTGTATGTGCGTATACATCTTTGATCTATGCCTATACTGATTGTAAATTATGTAAATAAAGGACAGGGGGCTCCATCCAATATTTCGATGGGCAGGCCCGTTATCTGTAGCTTACACCGCTGCTAAGTTCATGTACATTTGGCCCCACCCATGGCCACGCCCACTCACCTCAAGGCCACGCCCTTTTTCCCACCTGGTGCCCACAGGTGCCTCCGATCTCCAAGGACCCTAGAAACGCCCCTGCCTGAGGGGATAACGGGGACAGTGCTTTGAGGGGTTTGCAGGGCATAAAATACTTACAGAGCCTGCAGGCGCCGTCTTCTACCCTTCCTGCAGCTACTACCAGCTTTTCGATGTCCATAAACGGCTGCCGGCTTGTCAGGTGACACACTGGGAGCAGTACACAGAGGACCTTGGAAACCCGCTTTGGAGCTGCAGGAAGGGTAAAAGACAGCACATAGAGCCGGCCCGGATTTACATCACAGGAGCCTATAGGCACAGATGTCCTGGCACCCTAGACTTCACTCTCCATGAACCTACTAATCCCTGCCGAACCGCACCACTTCCCTTGCCCGCCATCGCTTGCTACAGGTGTCCCTTAGCATTAGGTAGCCAGAGGTACACTCAGTATTAAGTAGCTAGTGGTGCCCCCAACTGAAGGGAGATCTCATCAGTGGAATGCCGAGAGCAGGGTGAGTAACCTCTCATTTACACTCATCAGGACTTTGCATAGGGAAGGAGGGTGGGAGGCACTCGGGGAGGAGAGTGAGCCGTCTTTCCATCATCAAGCGCCTGTAGGCACGTGCCTACAGTGCCTTATGGTAAGTCTGGCCCTGACATAGAGGCTCGGTAAGTATTTTCAGCTGCACAGGTGGGAGGTTTGTGCTTTTTAGGCCATTTGCTCAAGCAACCAGCAAGCATCCACCTGTGTCGGATACCAGGGGTCTTGCTGTACTTACCATTATAGGCAGGGCCGGATTTGTACTTTTTACCGCCCTAGGCCAACTATGCGGTCTGTATGGTTGTTACCTCTGTGTGCCCCAATGAGAATTCTCCTTATTTTCCATCATTGGTTTCACAGCCAATAGCTATTTTAGTAATACGCATATAGATTATAAGTTATGTTTTCCTTAAGAACTTTTTTAAGTTATGTTTGCCATCTTGTTAATGATGGGCCCATTTATTGTGTTACCATGTGAGTTAGGCTGATGTGTACAGTACCTTCAGGATAGAGCTTACATGTCTTGCAGGGATGACAAGTACAGGACAGAGAATTCAAATGTTAAAGCTGTCCTTGTAGATAGGGATGGCTGCATAAAACAGCTTTACTGCCCTTCAATGAGCCGCCCCTAAATTTCTAGTACCCTAGGCCATGGCCTATGTGGCCTTGCCAGAAATCCGGCCCTGATTATAGGGGGCAGCCTCTGGTTCCTCTAGAGGCTTCCGAACTCCCACATCCACCTCCAGACTGCCATTGAGTCCTCCTGGAAGTTTGTGGCCTCGCTTCCATCTGTGAATGAGCGCAGCCGCACTATGCAGGCACAGGACGCTTCGTATCCCTGCAGGACCATGGAGCCACTCTAGCTCAGCTTTTTCCGCCAAGTCCTGGCTGCTCTGTCTTACCGCATGCATGCTGTGCTACCTAAATAAAGTAGGTTGCGCAACACAGTGGTTCCGAAGGCTGCCTGAGGAGAGCCGACGAGCTAAGCAACCTAGAAGGTCGAGTAAAGTCAACCGGTGAGGGAGCAGAAACACACACTTCAGGTTCCCTTTAAGCATTGTGTGTTGATGATAATTGGTGTTAAAGAGGAACTCCAGTGAAAATATTGTAATAAAAAAGTGCTTCATTTTTACAATAATTATGTATAAATGATTTAGTCAGTGTTTGCCAATTGTAAAATCTTTTAAATCCATGATTTACATTCTGACATTTATTACATGGTGACATTTTTATTGTTGGCAGGTCCTGATGATGCGCCACAGTATGTGACGGCGCGAAACAGCTGTCGACCTCCCCACCAGCCTTGTACCTCTCTCTGTGTTGCATGGAACATGTAAATTATGCCTTTTAACTTGGTATAATCAGAATTAAAAGTGAAGTTTTATCAAGGGATGTGCAAAGCCCCTTTCTTCTACTTACTGGATCTACAATCAATGTATTGGTTTATTGCACTCCTTCAGTGATTTTTTCAGCTTTCCTGTGCATGGTTTTCTCCAGTGCTGGGCCGAAATTACGCATTCACTACAAATGCACCGTAAGCGTTACGTGTAAGGTTACGGTATCACACGTAATTAATTACGCGTAGACCACAAGTTACGTTATTACGCGTATCAAATTACGCATAAGACCGTAAACTCCTATTGAAATTACACAGTCTGCCGTAATCGCGTAATATTACGCTCCCGTATAATTTAAAAAAGCCGCCGACTTTAAGGGTTAATAGCAAAGCCCCCTTAAATGCTAAGAGCTTCAAATTTGGAGAATATATTAAGGAGATCAGAAGGAATAAGAGGAAATTTTTTTTTTCAAAAAGACCGTATCGTTTTTCAGAAAATCGATTTTAAAGTTTCAAAGGAAAAATGTATACATTTAAAAACCCGCCGACTTTAACGGTTAATAGCAAAGCCTGCTTAAAATTTAGGAACACCAAATTCCCAGGGTATATTAAGGGGATCAGTGGGAATAAAAGGAAATAAAATTTTTCAAAAAGACCTTTGTAACGAATGTGGAATCGTATTCGCGGTCAGCGCACCAGACGTGCGCTGACGCGGCGGATTTCCTCCACAAGCGTATATTTGAGGACACCCAGGCTAGGTGCTATGCACCCGCAGAGGGCAATTCCCTCCGGCAGATGGCGCTGTGGAGTGCAGGCGAACACAGTCGCAGCACAGCCACAGATGCCAGACGGGAATTGTACAGATCCAGGACAAGGTATGATCAGGCAGGGCTGGATAGCCCACAAGAAACAGAGCAAAGGGACAGAACCAATGTGTGTCCACCAAACTAGTCGCCACCCAGCAACGGTGAACACACAACGGCGGAAACGAAGTGGGAATGCAATCGCAAGAATGGCGATTGCCGACAGAGACACAAGACTGAGCAAAACAGGGCACGAGGGTAGCAAAGGCACAGCAAATAATACAATGAGGAGATATGGAAAATAACAAACTCTAGCTAACCGCGAACACCGCACTCATTCGCAACAGTGCACGCGGTTATGCGCGGTCTCCACGTGATAAGCACAATAGAGACAAGCACGCCTAACTAACCATTAACAGACAAACATGAAACAGAGGACGCGAGCGCTTGCTTAACGGTTACCTCACCGAGCCTCCAGCAAGCGTAGCAGACAAGACAGACACACGAAAACAGGGACAAGCGAGAGATAGGATCCACAGCACTAGCGAAAGTGGCTAGCACGATCCAGGTACAGAGTAGCAGAACAGAAGGATCCACAGCACTAGCGAAAGTGGCTAGCGCGATCCCAGGAGACAGAACAGAAGGATCCACAGCGCTAGCGAAAAGTGGCTAGCGCGATCCCAGGAGACAGAACAGAAGGATCCACAGCGCTAGCGAAAAGTGGCTAGCGCGATCCAAAGAGACAGATCAGAAGAGATAGCTGGTAGCAACCGCTGCACCAGCTATACTCCAAGAACAGAGATCAGAACCATTTCCTGTCGACCACCGTTGGGACAGGACAATGGCAACAGAACAAACAAACAGATAATACAACCCGACTGGGCTAGAAGGGGAGCATAAAGCAACCCCCAGGAATTAACTATACTAGATAGCAACGGCTGACACTCCAGCAGTGTCCATCAGGAACAGACCATGGAAGGGAAATGACCAGCAAAGCCTTCTGGGAAACATAAAGCTCTTATAGTGCCAGTCATCAAAGAAGGCAGGTAGGGGATTTGCATAACGAATGTATGCAAATTCCCCCAGCAAGAGAACAGACCAGAAACTTGCAATGGAAAGACAGGTCTCTGTTCCAGAGACCTGCAGCCCACAGACTAGAGGAATGGACAAACAGCTGTCTACCTGTGCAGCCAGCTGAGCGGATCATCACAACCTTATAGTTTTTGAGAAAATCGATTTTTAAGTTTAAAGGGCAAAAATGTCTTTTAAATGCGGAAAATGTCAGGTTTTTTTGCACAGGTAACAATAGTGTATTATTTTCATAGATTCCCCCAAGTGGGAAGAGTTTTACTTACTTCGTTCTGTGTGTGGGAAATATAAAAAAAAAACTACGTGGGGTCCCCCCTCCCAGACCTCTTTAACCCCTTGTCCCCCATGCAGGCTGGAATAGCCAGAATGCGGAGCACCGGCCGCGTGGGGCTCTGCACCCTGACTATTCCAGCCCACATGGTCCATGGATTGGGGGGTCTCGGAAGGGGAGGGGCAGCCAAGCTTTCCCCTCCCCCTCCGAGCCCTTGTCCAATCCAAGGACAAGGGGCTCTTCTCCACCTCCGATGGGCGGTGGAGGTGGAGGCCGCGATTTCCTGGGGGGGGGGGGGGGCGGGTTCATGGTGGCATCTGGGAGTCCCCCCTCCCAGGAGAAATGAGTATAGGGGTACTTGTACCCCTTACCCATTTCCTTTAAGAGTTAAAAGTAAATAAACACACAAACACTTAGAAAAAGTATTTTAATTGAACAAAAAGCATAACCACGAAAAAAGTCCTTTAATATTCTTAATTAACCATTAATACTTACCTGTCCCTTTAAATAAATGATCCCTTGCAATAGCCTCAGAAATGTTCTATCAGTTACAATGTAACAAAGTTATTACAATGTAACAACTTTGTTACATTGTAACTACGCCGCACCCGACGTCACTCGCCGCTCAGCCGCCGCATACACTTACGTGTCCTTGCAGGGCGCTAAGTCCCCGCCGGCTCCCGCTGTCCACCCCGCCCACATCTGTCACCCACATGTCACCCACATGTGGGAGAGGCGGGGAGGGCAGCGGGGGATCATTTATTTAAAGGGACAGGTAAGTATTAATGGTTAATTAAGAATATTAAAGGACTTTTTTCGTGGTTATGTTTTTTGTTCAATTAAAATACTTTTTCTAAGTGTTTGTGTGTTTATTTACTTTTAACTCTTAAAGGAAATGGGTAAGGGGTACAAGTACCCCTATACTCATTTCTCCTGGGAGGGGGGGTGGGCATCTGGGGGACCCCTTTTTAAAGGGGACTTCCAGATGCCACCATGAACCCCCCCCCCCCCCAGGAAATCGCGGCCTCCACTTCCACCGCCCATCGGAGGTGGAGAAGAGCCCCTTGTCCTTGGATTGGACAAGGGCTCGGAGGGGGAGGGGAAAGCTTGGCTGCCCCTCCCCTTCCGAGACCCCCCAATCCATGGACCATGCGGGCTGGTATAGTCAGGGTGTGGAGCCCCACGCGGCCGGTGCTCCGCATTCTGGCTATCCCAGCCTGCATGGGGGACAAGGGGTTAAAGAGGTCTGGGAGGGGGGACCCCACGTCGTTTTTTTTTTATATTTCCCACACTCAGAACGAAGTAAGTAAAACTCTTCCCACTTGGGGGAATCTATGAAAATAATACACTATTGTTACCTGTGCAAAAAAACCTGACATTTTCCGCATTTAAAAGACATTTTTGCCCTTGAAACTTAAAAATCGATTTTCTCAAAAACTATAAGGTCTTTTTGAAAAAAAAATGTTTCCTCTTATTCCCACTGATCCCCTTAATATACCCTGGGAATTTGGTGTCCCTAAATTTTAAGCAGGCTTTGCTATTAACCGTTAAAGTCGGCGGGTTTTTAAATGTATACATTTTTCCTTTGAAACTTTAAAAATCGATTTTCTGAAAAACGATAAGGTCTTTTTGAAAAAAAAAATTTCCTCTTATTCCTTCTGATCTCCTTAATATATTCTCCAAATTTGAGGCTCTTAGCATTTAAGGGGGCTTTGCTATTAACCCTTTAAGTTGGCGGCTACCTAACATTGATCCATGCGTCAACTTTTCCGCTTGGGAGCATGGCCTTACGCATTAATTGCTAGTAGGAAAATTACGCGTAAGACTGTACCATAACAACCTGCATTACGGTATTCTTACGCGTAATTGCGTAAGGACCATGCGTACTTACAGACATGAACCGTAGATAAATGTCTACGCCGTAACCGTAATTCCGTAATGCGTAATAGCGTAAAATTACGCGTAATGATCCGTAAGCGTAGTTTTTTCCATTACGCCCAGCACTAGTTTTCTCTTGATTTAAAGTCAAAGAGGTAGTATGGATCAGAGGAGATGCCTGTCAGGACACCCACCAGGATCTAGGCTCCTGCCTAGGCTGCCTTGTAGATGATCCAGCTGCAGTAGTTGGGGGCCTTCCATGGCTCTGGACCCCCCAGTGGTTGCAGGGATTGCTCTCTTACAGTAATTCTCCTCAGGACACATCCCATTTGTTCCCATACCTCCCAACTTTTTGAAATGAGAAAAAGGGACACTTAAGCCATGTCCCCTGCCACACCCCGGGTCACGCCACCACCACGCCCCTAATCATGCATACCATAAAGATTTCATAAAAAAATATGTTGTTTTATAATTCAAACCACACTGGTCCTTTCTATCCTGGTTAATTCATTGTCCTTCATATTAACATATTAGAATTAGTAATATATTAATTTTAGGCTACTATCACTCTAAGACGTTGCGTTAGATGCTACGTTAAGGTCGCATAACGAGCACCTAACGCAACGCATAGTGTGGTGGAAGCTGGACGTCAGATCGAGCCGCGTTAAGCGGCTCTTCATACATCCTGTGATGCCGTGATGCGTATTCTTGGACGCATGCGGCATCACGTGGTCCCGCCGGCCAATCGCCGCACAGAGCGGCGCTCCAGGAAGTAAACACTGCACGTCACACCGTGCAGTGAATATTAATTAGCCATGTGCCTGGCTTAGCCACATAGAACGCACAGCATGCGGCACTTTGAAATAACGTGAAGCGTTACAATGTAACGTAACGTGGGTACTGTGAACAGCTCATTGTATTTTCATTACTATGCGGTGGGCTGCGTTACAGGCTGCACTAACGTGCGCCTGTAACGTCTTACTGTGAAAGCAGCCTAAAGGATGGGAATAAAGTTGTCAATCAAACACATTTTTAGTATAGAAATATATATATTTACATAGAAAGAGGGACAAAGTCCTGAAAGAGGGACAAATGAGGAGGACAGAGGGACAGGGCTCCCAAAAAGGGACTGTCCCTCCGAAAAAGGGACAGTTGGAAGGTATGTTGTTCCTCCACTCCCTTGTCTATAGACCATGACAGGCTGCTCGGCAAATAGCCATATACAACAACAATTATCACCCGCAATGATCAGGAACAATCATCTCCTCCAGAATACAATTATCCTAGGTACATACAAAGCTTTTTACCCATAGTGCTTTGCCTCTCATGTCTGGGTCAGTAATTACTGCCAGCGTGCAGGTACTTTTTGAACCTTACACATATCTGACATCAGGAAAGTCCATGTCTTTTTTTATGCTTTCTTAATAGCTTATTCGGCTTTCTTAATCACCAGTGTCTTTTTCTTCCTCTTCGTCTGGTTCCGAGAAGAGCTGGAAAGGGCGGGAAATTACAGAAAACTCACTAGGCGACTATGAGTCATTCTTATCTTTTATAAAAAGGGTCGCCTGCATTTTCGGGGCTGACTTTTGGGTGACACAGGCGAGGGGAAAGCAGGCCGGTGATGGTAAACCTACACGCTTGGATGATTTGTTTCTGAAGAGAGTCAGCCAGCCACAAGCTGCTGGTGTGTCAGTGACAGAGGAGGCCGTACAGGAAACATGTGCTGTGTTCACACAGGGGGAGAGAGCGCAGCAAGACTTCCTTGCAGCAGGCCGGGATACACAGCGGCAGTCAGGCAAGTATTGCTTCCTTACATCAGTCTGCAGCTTCACAGGAAATGTGGTTAACTATGAGAATGTGCTCTTCATCCTTTAACATACATGCCTTATTGTAACAGGGAACCTCTGTGTGAAAATGAGGCAGTCATTTGTTATCGCTTCAGTTTTTTTCTGCATTAAAAGGACCACTCCAGTGAAAAAAAAGTAAGCAATTAAAATCTGTCAGAACTGACAGGTTTTGGATTAGTTTATCGCCTCACAGGGGATTCTTAGGGGCCTTTCACACTGGGGCGATGCGGTGTGGTAGACAAATCTACGTTACCATGTGGTTCTGCGTCGACCATCGGCGGACCGGGAGTCATGTAAATTCTATGGCGATGCGTGTGTGTGAAACCCCACTGCAAGTTTTACGTGTCGCGCATGCGCAGAAGCGTATTTGTAGCAATACATTTCCACGCACGTGATTGCTTTGGCCACAGGAAGTGAGCGTCACTTTCTGCTTGGCCAGCTGTCAGACGAGGGTTACCGCGTACTAACCCCACTGCCGCCAGTCCGCTATGTTAACCCCCTTGCCGTTCCAATTATGTCGGCAAGGGGCGGCGCAGCACTTTTTTTAAAACTTTTTTTTTTAAAGAAATCATGTAGCTAGCCTAGCGGCGGCGATCGCGTGCTACGCACAGCTAGCAAAGTGCTAGCTGCGTGTAGAAAAAAAAACGTGAAAATCGGCCCAGCAGGGCCAGAGCAATACTCCTGCACAGGTTACCCGAGCTCAGCTCAGGATAACCGGCAAGGAGGTTAAACTGGCCTCGAGCTTTCCGATCCAATTTTCTGATTGATCGGAAGTTGCAATCAGAATCTTCTAGGTCTAGGTTCCTCAACCCTGTCCTCAAGGCCCACCAACAGTGCATGTTTTGTGGAAATCCACAGAGGTAGCTCATCAGCTCTGCTGAGACACTAATTACCCCAACTGTGCATGTTTGTGGTTTCCTGCAAAACGTACTGTTGGTGGGCCCTGAGGACAGGGTTGGGGAACACTGTATCTATGTATTTTCGAGATTGCTGCAATTTCGGGATAAAGGATCGTACACTCAAAAATTGGTTGGTTAGAAAAACTGAGAGAAAAATGTACTGAGTAGTTACAGACAATTTTTTTCTGATGAATTACAATTTCACAATCCATCACACGCCATACAATTCTTGATAAGTTGAAAAAAAAAATCACTCTTTTTTTATTAAAAAAAAACAAAAAAAAAAACTAAGAATCGCAACAGCAATCAGAGACCACCAAAAATCTGCTTTAGTAGTGCGAAGAAGAGGAGGTCAAATTAATTTGGGTGGTAAGTTGTATGGCCGTGCAATAAACCATGAAAGCTGCGCAGTGCTGAATTGTAATAAAATGCCTGGTCACTAGGGGGGTATAAACCTCCGGTCCTCAAGAGGTTAAAGTGACACTGAGGCCCTTTTCACAGTGCTTAGTTGCGCTGCACAATCATCTTGCATGTCAGCTCACTGCCCATACAGTTCTATGGGCCTGTTCACAGTACTGCATTGTAACTGATTGCATTATTCTAACTCCCTGCATGCAGGCTTTGTGTTAAAGTTTATGTCCAGTCTCCATTGCCATTCATACTCACTAATGCATTATAATGCGTGTGTTATGCAACTGACCACTGTGAGCCTGGCCTGAGGCCAAAATAAACATATGAAATGATGAATTGTATGTGTAGTACGAATAATAAATAGAACATTAGTAGCAAAGAAAAGAGTCTTATATTTTTATTTTTAGCTATATAGCGTTATTTATAACATTGTTCTGTCATATCTGCAGTTTAGAAACCACACTCTGTATTTTAAGCAGAGTATAGCTCAGGCATGGGCAAACTCGGCCCTCCAGCTCTTACGGAACTACACGTCCCACAATGCATTTGCCTTTATGACTTCATGACTGTGGCTGTCAGACTCCTGCAATGCATTGTGGGACTTGTAGTTCCTTAACAGCTGGAGGGTCAAGTTTGCCCATGCCTGGTATAGCTAATGCCCTTTTAACTTTCCTGCAGTAAAAACCTTATCTCCAGCTGTCTCTAACTGTTTCTCGGCTGTTTAAGCTATTTAGAAAACAGGACTGGGGGCTTGGACCCACTAGCACATTTTTGGCAGAGTTTTTTGGATCGCCGACAGTCACTGGTGATTCCCATAAAAAGCTTTGCCAATGACAGTGGGTGGTGTGATAAGGGGTAATCGCAATCACAGGACATGTAGCATGTTGAGCGCAATTGCGCTCAATGCTAGGTATATAAGTGCTGCAAAATTGATTTTGCAAACCAATTTTGCAGCGCTTTGGGGGCAGAGCAATTACGATTTAAATAAACTTTATTATACTCACCAGTTGTCCGGATTTCCTGCTTCTGTCTGTAGACAAACTCCTGCTAAACCGCAGTGCAAGTGTACTGGCTGGCCCAGCTGTTACTTACTTCGCTTGCCCATCATAGGTAGCTACAGGTGTTACTTAGTATTAGGTAGCTACAAGTAACCTCAGTATTAAGTAGCTAAAAGTTCCCCCTTGACAGAAGGGAAATCTCGTCGTCAGTGGGATGCAGAGAGCTGGGTGAGTGACCTCTCACTTGCACTCTCATCAGGATTCTGTATAAGAAAGGAGGGAGGCACTTGGGATGGGGAGCCGGACGCCTTTCCATCAACAGGCGCCTGTGGGCAAGCGCCTACAGTGCCTTGACTCAAAGGCATCTGCGGAAAACGCAGGATTTAAATGCTATGTCATATGTGAACCCAGCTTCAGTTGTCCTTTAAATGAAGCAAGGAGTGTAACTTTCCCCGCCAGGCAGCTGCTACACGTGAGTTTTCTTTGCAGTCCTGATGTATCAGCCTTCATCTGTTCTCATTGCTAAAATTTCTATTTAAAACACTTTTTGTAGCTATAAATATCCCGCTCTGCTCACGGCTGCTCCTCTGCTGGCGACAGCCTTTTCTTATTTTGCTGACAAAGACCGGCATAGAGGAAACAGCCTCCATTTACCTCCACATGAAAGGCAGCTAGCTCTGCGGGATTCGCCAACCTACGGATCCCTCCCAGTATTTATTACTGGTGATAGGTGTGAAATACGGAGACTTATTAACGTGCGAGCAGATGGGCCCGCTGTAAATAAAGTCAGCAATGTCAAAATATTTAGCTAATACTAGGAATATACATCACGCGATTGTAGCGCCGTAAGACGCATGCTAATTACCGGCTTGTGTTGTCACACATGGTCGATGATGGAGACTTGGCCGCTGCCAGGGTGACATGATCACCGGCTCCTAGGAAAATGATGACGAAAGCACTTCAAATTGTCTTTAAAGAGAACCCGAGGTGAAAATAAATTGATGAGATAAACAATTGTATTTATCCTTCTACTCCTACAAATGACTTTTTTTAGACATCCTAGGATTTTATTTTATATTTAAACATTTAGAAAGTAGATTGAATGTTTTGTTGTCTCTGCTCAGTTGCAGCCTATTGAGTGTCCCTAAATGAAAATACATGAACTATATTGACCCTTTCTCTCTCCTTCTGCTCTCAGTAATATGTAGAAAAATGTATTCTGCCAGGAAAACTTTTATGGCTGTAATTTGCTTATCAGTGATAGACATGTATATGACTATGCTGGGTTTCTTTTTTTCTTTCTCTACCTGAAAAAGTTAAACATCAGGTATGCAAGTGACAGTTTCTGCCCGGGTCGGGACTGGGTCAGACTATAGCAGTGATGGCTAACCTTGGCACTCCAGCTGTGACAAAACTACAAATGCCTCTGCCTCCCTGAGTTATGCTTAGAGCTGTCAGTGTATTGCAATGCCTTATGGGACTTGTAGTTCCACCACAGCTGAAGTGCCAAGGTTAGCCATTACTGGACTATAGCATAACCCTCACTGACAAGTAATTACAGCCATAAAGCACTTTCTTTTCAGTAAATGGCTTTTGGGAACAGTAAAGAGATAAAAAGGGTCAATAATGCATAGATTTGAGCTCCCAGCGGGAGGGTCTGACTGACCCGTCGTTTGCGGCGGTATGGGGTGTGTACGCGCCTTTAGACACAAATGTCAGAAATACCTGATCTGCTGCATGCTTGTTCAGGGGCTATGGGTAAAAGTATTAGGCAGAGGATCAGCAGAATGGCTAGGCAATGTATGTTGTCTTACCGTAAATGAATATGTCAGCCTCCATAAGTCTCTCACTTTAGGAGACAGTCAGCCACAAGACAGCAGAGATGATTCACTGAAGTGACCCTAGTAGACTTGCGCAGTGAGACAGTAGACTATATAATCAGAGGTTACTGACAGTGGAAGCTGCATGTCTACATTTTGAGCAGTTGTAGAGATTGATGCCAGTGATAAGCTGACAGTTATCTGAGCTCTGGTGTCTTCACTGTGGGTCAGTGCAGCTATCTATCACCTGCAGGCCTGTTTCACGGGGATGACGGAATTGTGCACCAGCCGGTGCCTGAACTCAGAACTTCCTCTCTGCTCTAAAAGATAGGCAACAGCATAATGACCTTTGAAGAAAAACATGTATTACAGCTGATACAAACGCTGCAATAAATCTGCAGTGTGTCTACTTCCTGCTTTCATGGAAGCAGTCATAGGGCTAACATCTTGTGTTTACAAATTAGCTGTTGTGCTGAGGCAGCCAGCTGGCACTGCTGGGAGACCAAATTACACTGGTGATTAGTCACAGATGAGGGGAAATTAGACAGGCTAAATTCTCTAAATACATACAAGGTGCATGTTTCTATGTTTTCATTTTGCACTGGGCAAGAGTTCAGGTCCACTTTATGGGCCCCATTTTTTATGTTAATTCTTTTCAGCCCGATTATGTTAGTTGTCCATCTAAAAGATGCCTTAAAGGGGACCGGAAGTTACATGATGAGATAAACGTATATGTACAGTCCTAATCCTACATAGAACAAGCCTGTGTTCCCCTTTTTATTTTTTTTCTCACTGGAAGGGTTAAGAATACAGGGCTCTGAATGACAGTTTCTCTGCAGGGGAGGTCTGACTTCACCGTAGTGTAAAGCCTGGTACACACTTTCCAGGCTTAAAGTACAATTGTAACAAGAGGGATATGGAGGCTGGCATATTTATTTCCTTCTAAACAATACCAGTTGCCTGGCAACCCTGCTGGTCTATTTGGCTGCAGTAGTGTCCGAATATCACCAGAAACAAGCATGCAGCTAACCCAAACACATTAAAAAACACAAGCAAACACGCAAATGCATCGCAAAATCGCAAGCATGGGATTCTAAAATCGCATTGTGTTTGCCCTTGGCGATTTTCAGTGTGTATTTGCGATGCGATTGTGATTTTCCTGGTTTCTTTTATTGTTTAACTAAAAAACGCAATGAAAACCACATGAATTTGGTTTTTCCTGCACTTCTTACACGCAAGCATTTAAAAAGCGCTGCAGGTACTGCAATTACGATTTTCTAAAATCGGATCACACCACTGTGTACAGCGCCTCGCGGTTTGTTTTATTTTCATGAAGGTTTTGTGATTAAAAAATCCCATGCCATACTAGAATCGCAGCACAACGCAGCCAGTGTGTACCGGCCCTCAGGCAGGGGCGTAGCAATAGCCATAGCTACCATAGCAGCTGCTATGGGGCCCTGGAGCATAGGGGGCCCAGAGGGTACTTTATAAAAGCACTGTAAAAAAGACCTCATCACAATAGAAATGCATAATAATAATAATAATAATAATAATAATAATAATAATCATAACAAGCCTTGTGTTCCTACTATAGCCACTTAAGTACCAGCGTTCTCTGCCCCCTTAAAGACCAGAGGCCGCTGGTACCAGCAACGGCGGAATACAGACGAATCGCTGCATATACCCACCACAACCGCCATCCACGCAGGGATCCTCAGGACACCCACTCTGCTGTCTCTATGACGACAGAGTCATGTGAGCCAGTCAGGAGCCGCTTTCATTGGCTCCTGACCGTATCTATCAATGTAAGCCTGTGGGAGTTGCTTACATTGATAGACACGGCCAGGAGCCAATGAAATCTGCTCCTCCCCGACTCACATGGCTCTGCCGTCACAGAGACAGCTGCGACGGGACACGACGGGGTTCAACGGTGAGATCGGCGAGGAGCGATGTAAACGGCGGATGCGTGCTGCGGCGGTGAATTGAAATCTATGCTCTGCCAGCCAGGTAACCATCAAAACAGGGCGTAGATTTCAATTACCTCGATCCTAAAGTAGTTAAAGGACAATTGAAGACAGAAGAATATGGAGGCTGCCGTATTTACTTCCTGTTAAACAATAATAGTTGCCTGGCAGTTTTTCCTGATCTATTTGGCTGCAGTATTGTCTGAATCACACCATAAACAAGCATGCAGTTAATTTTGTCAGGTCTGACATTAATGTCAGAAACACCTGATCTGCTGCATGCTTGTTCAGGGTCTATGACTAAAAGCAATAGAGGCATCAGCAGGATAACCAGGTAACTGGTATTGCTTAAGGCTGCTTTCACAGTAAGACGTTACAGGCACACGTTAGTGCAGCCTGTAACGCTCCCCAACACACAGCAATGTAACTGCAATGGGCTGTTCACAGTGCCCACGTTGCGTTACATTGTAACGCAGCACGTCAATCTAAGGCTCAACACACACCATACAATCTTGGTTGTTCAATCTCGCCACTTTCATGTAGTATAAGAGGTTATCCAATCAATCATTCAAAGTATTTTCAATCTGTTGGCCCTTATACTACATAGATTTGGTAAATCTGTACAACCAAGATTGTATGGTGTGTGTTGAGCTTTAGAGTGCAGCATGCTATAGCATTAGAGCGGCTTTGCCGCGTTAGCCTGCTTGCACAGGCGCAGTGATTAGCCACATGGCTAATTAATATTCACTGCACTGTGCTGACGTCACTGGCGGGACCACGTGATGCAGAGTTTTCCGCTCACGTGGTCTCCACCAGCGCATGCGTACTATAGTACGCATCACGGACGCATCAAAGAGCCGCTTAACGCGGCTCTTTGCTAACGTCCTCTGCCACCACCACCATGCATTGCGTTAGGTGCACGTTATGCGACCTTAACGTAGCACCTAACGCAACGTCTTGGTGTGTAAGTAGCCTCAAAGAAAATCAATATGTCAGCCTCCATATCCCTCTCACTTCAGTTGTCCTTTAGAATCGGTCATAACCTTATTTCCCAGATCCAGACTCAGTGATTGGTAATTGGGGGCGGCAGCACCTCATCATTGCTCATTGGGCTGAAATGTCCCAGTGTAGTCATCAGCATCAGTGTGGGCTGCCTGGAATTTCCAGCCCCTCTCGTATGAGACAGATTTCTATGATTAGGTTCTGTGAAAGAGAGAACAAAAAAGAAATACTTATCTATGAAGAATTGCTGTGAAGTTCCCCAGGCTGTGATTTGCATTTGGAGTGTGGGAGGAATGAATGTTTCCCCTTTACCTGGTGATGCGGCCTGGCTGATTCGCCTCCTCAGCTCCCGGCCCCTGACGTAATGGAAGTGAGCCACCGGCTTACAGGACAGTTATAAAGTTCACAGGGGGGAAGTGTGAGTGAGACGCACCACTTCCTGTTCAAAGCCAGGCAGCTGTTGTGGCAGTGAGCTGAGAGCGATAGACACAAAGCACAGCAGCCAATCAGAGAACCGCTAATTCTAACCAGGGAACATTGCAGCTCTGCTGAAATGATACAATGATCAGCCAAAGTAGTAAAGGGAACCCAGAGCAGGATCATCCACCAGGCAACCTAGGCAGGTGCTTGGGGCCTAGTGGTGTCAAGCGCCTCCCCACCACCTTCTCTGACCTCTTTTCACTTCATCTTACCAAAAAGACCACAAGAGAGTCCCCAAATCTACTACCTTGCCTAAGGCCCAGCTACATCTTAATCCGTCTCTGAGGGAACCCCAGGTGAGAGGGATATGGAGACTAATATGTTTATTTCCTTTTAAACAATGCAGATTGCCTGGCTGTCCTGATGATCCTCTGCCTCTAATACTTTAAGCCATAAACCCTGAACAAGCATGCCGATCAGATGTCTATGCCAAATTTGACAAGATTAGCTGCATTTTAGTTACAGGTATGATGAGACCCTACTGACCAGAAATGTAAGCAGGGCTGCCAGGCAACTGGTATTGCTTAACCTCCTTGCCGGTTATCCCGAGCTCAGCTCGGGGTAACCCGCTACGGAGGATTCCTCAGGCCCTGCTGGGCCGATTTGCATATTTTTTTTTTAATACACGCAGCTAGCACTTTGCTAGCTGCGTGTCACTTACGATCGCCGCCGATTCGCCGCTACCCGCCGCATAAGAGGGTCCCCCCCCGAGACCCGTGCACTGCCTGGCCAATCAGTGCCAGGCAGCGCTGAGGGGTGGATCGGGTCTCCCTCTGATGTCATGACATCGGTGACGTCATCGCGCCCTTTGCCATGGCGACGGGGGAAGCCCTCATGGAAATCCCGTTCAGAACGGGATTTCCGGATGAGCATACGCGCCGGCGGCGAGCGGCGAGTACGGGGGGACGCCGCAGGGAGGGGGGAAGCATGTAGCTAGCGCTAGGCTAGTTACATGCTAAAAAGAAAAAAAAATTGCAAAAAAACATCCTCCCTGCCGTGCGCAGCACATTTTTAGAACGGCAGGGAGGTTAAAAGGAAATAAATATGCTAGCTTCCATAGGTCTCACAGTTGGAGTTCCCTTTAAAGCAGGTCTCACACACATGCAGATTTTTTTGCCCAATGGTCTCATACAATCAATTCCTCTCATTGAAATCAAGAGAAATCTATTCTGTCCATACACAGAATAATTTTCAATCAGGGGTGCCATTTTGACACTCCAGCCGAGAAAACCGTGACCCCCCACACCCCCCACGATTCATCACTGCTGAATATGCAAATCATCCTTTGTTGTCCCTGTAAGCTAGGCAGTAGCCACACCTCCAGAACCGCTGGAATGCAATGATGTGTCAGCTTGTTAATTTTAGTAACCTCTTTGTAGTCCTTTGTAACCCCTTACACACTCCTAGGCTTACTAGGTAATCTGTAATTCTGGGTAATCTGCAACTCTGGGTGTTTTTTAAGTCCTGCCTCATAGAGCCACATTAATCTATGCCATGCACTGATAAGGATCAACCAATTCAAAACTGTCTCTATGCATGTTGTATTATTGTGGCTCTGTACAATTATCAAGCTGCCACATCATTGCATTCCAGCGGCTCTGGAGGTGTGGCTATCTTACAGGGACAACAAATCATGATTTGCATATTCAGCAGTGGTGCATTGTGGGAGACATCATATGTTCACTTCAACCTGAATAATCGCAAATACCTTCTGTTCTAAGAAGGCAAACTTTTGTCTTCCTTTGTAGTGCTACAAACTCGTTGCGGGAGAAACTTCTCACCAGTCTCCCTTTTCATCCCACTTCAGCCGTGCTAAGCCGCCCCCGTCCTCTTCTTGCTTCTAATACAGCGAGAGAGAGACAGGGAAAACAAATGCTGTAAGAGGCTGTAAACTCACAAGAGAGGAATCAATAAGATTTGCACTTGTAAAAGCAATAGATCTGTAGCTCCTCAAGAGAGCCGGGCTGCTGAGGGCCGCAGTGCTTACCAATCATGCTCCCTGCGCACCCCTCTCCACACAGCCTTTGTAGCTGCGGATGGAGGTTTACACCCAGTGAAAGCTCAGGGCAGACGCATCTGTGAGGAGGTCAGAGGTGACCGTGGATGGAAATCGCAGCTTAACAGCCAGAGTTCTTGCGCTAATGTATCCCTGTGGTCTGCAAGGTAAACAGGTTATACATTAAAGTCACTGGGATTCGACTCGAGACATAAAAAAGATACTTACCTTAGGAAAGGGAAGGTCCTGGGTCCTAATGAGCCTTCCCTCCTCTCCCAGTGGGCTCGGTGCAGCGCTAGCTTTCCGGAATGAATCCCCCGCCGCGGGGGTCTTCGGAAGTCTTTGGAAGTCTTCCGAGTGCTGCCGATATGTACTGCACATGCGCAAGAGCCCTCTCTAATGCTCTCGTCCGTGTGCAGTATTGCACAGCTTCTCCCTGTCCCTTTTTCGGAGGGACAGTCCCTCTTTGGGAGCCCTGTCCCTCTGTCCCACTTTCCTCCTCATTTGTCCCTCTTTCAGGAATGTGTCCCTCTTTCTATATAAATATAAATATTTATCTACTAAAAAGTGTGTTTGATTGACTCTAAACTTTATTCCCATCCTTTAAATTGATATTTTACTAATTTTAAAATGTTAAAATTAAGGAAAATGAACCAGGATAGAAAGGACCAGTGTGGTTTGAATTATAAAAAATTTTATCGGCTGCGTGAGTAGGGGTGTGACGGGGGTGCGATCAGGGGCGTGGCATGGGCGTGTCTTAAGTGCCCCTCTTTCGCATCTCAAAAAGTTGGGAGGAATGGTATTGAACTTGGGTTTTGGTCCTTTTTTTGTTTTGTTTTGGTCAAATATGGTCTTTGGGAGGACTCGGCTTCTGAAGTCTTCCGAAGTCCCCCATGGCTAGCGCTGCACCGAGGGCACCGGGAGAGCAGAGGAAAGCCTCATTAGGACCAGAGCCTTCACTCTCCTTAGGTAAGTATCTGGCTTTTTTTTCCTTTTGTCTTGATTCCCAATGACTTCCAGCGTGGCACTAATTTTCCGCTTCAATTAACAAAGCAACTGCAAAATGAGTAAATCTATAACAACCCTCTGTGCTCACCGATACTGGAGATGGTCAGAAATTTCCATCAAAATGATAAATTCCGATTTTCGAAATGGAAGTAGGTTTTCCACTCGGAAAATTGGAACTCAGCAATCACCATTCAGTAATCAGATTTCTGCTGAAATCTGTTTTACTGCAACACAGTGATTTTAGCCCAATGACAGAATGCGGAAGCATTGGACCAATCAGAGAATGTAGAAATTTTCAGTGAAAAAAGGGATGGTCACTGGCCTCTGATTGGCTGTAGAGATTTGAATTTGATTGGTTACTGACTGTGAAGTTGCCTATATATTTGGATTGGTTTTAATGGCAGTGTGATATGTGACTTAACAGCTTAAGGAAGGTCTGCGGACCGAAACAGCGGAGCTGTCGCTGTTACAGCAAGATATGCTGTTTTTACTTCAATAAAGAGCTTATTTACTACTTGATGGTGCTGACTCAACTGCGACTGAGTTTGAGAGTGTTTAGTGCAGAGACACTAGGAGTCATAGCACATCTATCTGACCTCTCCTGGGTGCTTGCTTCACATCTAGGATCTAGGACAGGCATGGGCAAACTTGGCCCTCCAGCTGTTAAGGAACTACAAGTCCCACAATGCATTGCAGGAGTCTGGCAGCCACAGTCATGACTCATAAAGGCAAATGCATTGTGGGACTTGTAGTTCCTTAACAGCTGGAGGGCCCATGCCTGATCTAGGATATAGTGAAAAAAAGGATTGCTGTGGTAATTATAGACCAATCAAAAGACATGGATACTACTCAGTATTTTTCGAGTCTTCTGATTGGCCTAAAATGTCTGCGATTTTCCAGTTTTCATGGTAAATCACTGCATTCTCTGATTGGTCCAATACTATCCATAATTCGCCAGGCTAAAAATGTTAAAAGCCTCAATTAGCGGCTACGAGGTTTGTAGCCGCGATTTACCATTTATAGCCACTTGTAAGTGCTATTTAGCCATTTATAGACACTATTTACTGTTTATAGGCCCTAATCATGACTTTTAACATTAATGTTAGGGTTAGGAGGTGGGGGGGGGGGTAGTGCAAGGAGTTGAGAGGGGGGCTTAAGTTTAATTTATGTTAAGGTTAAGTATGGGGTGGTTAAGGTTAGGCACAGGGGTGAAGGTTGGGCACCAGGGGGAGTTAAGGTTAGGAAGATATGGCACCAGGGGGGTTAAGGTTAGGCACCATTAGGGGGGGGGGGGTTAGGCACCACCGGTTGAGTTATGTTTAGGCACCACCAGTAGGGTCTAAGGCCTAGTTTCTCAACGTGCGGTACGCGTACCCCAGGGGGTACTTCTGATGGTTCCAGGGGGTACTCAGGCTTGATATACTTAACCAAGAATAACAAATTTAGAGTTTTAGAAAATGATACATCTTATTTAAACAACACCAAATTAGTAAATTAGCTATTTAAAAGTAATAGTAAACACTTGGAAATTGTTTAGAACCAATTATCATGTACTACGATAAACATAAATTTGTCGAGGGGTACTTGTGATAATGTTTACTATGATAGGGGGTACTTGGTGAGTACAGGGTTTTAAAAGGGGTACATACCAATAAAATGTTGAGAAACACTGGTCTAAGGCACCAGTAGAGGGAGGGTTCTGTGTGAGAGTAGGGTTAGGTTAGGTCATAGTACAATATTACTGATATTTTACTATCGTAATTTAGTAGTAGATTATCAGTCATTTTACCGATATTCCACTAGCGGCTAGTAACACAATAACAAGCTGGGGAGTTTTCATTGAATATTATTCCAGACGCATAATCCTAATAATGTAATAATAAATAACCATTCCCAGCCATTGGGAAGCCCAGTTGTGGCCCGGAATCTCGGGGCGATAGCCCAGACTGTTCCCTCTCCGTGATGCAGCAGCTCAGACAGTCGCGTTTCCCTTGTATAATTTATTGGCTGCTTCTCGCTGTCCTCTGATGATGCCGGCGTGCGGTCGCTGCAGACAGTACAGATCGCTTGTGCAGCACAGAAGCTGAATCCTTAACTAGCGGAGCCCAATCCTCTGACACCGGGACCTATTATGTCACTTTCAAAGTCTCTGTAACCAAATCTCCTTCAGATAAGGTGTGACAGCGGGCCTGTGCGCTGTGAACTGCAGTAATTACTGTGGTGTTACAGCCCGGGCTGTGAATCATACTGCTGTCTCTACTCTATGTATATAAGGCTACTGCACTCTCATTCGCCTCTCCACTACATCAAGAGGCTGTTTTATATTCTGCAAGTATTTCTGAATGGAGCAGGAGAGGCAAATTAATGCCAATCGGTTGTTAAGACGGCTCTTCGCCTGGGATAAAATGCACATTATTTTTGTGCTTGTAACTGCTTTACTGTAAGTAGTCTAGCACATTTATTTGATCAGCAGTAAAGTGTGTGTGCATATATACCGTATATATATTTACTATGAGAGTTCCTTTACAAACAAACATGGAGTACTTTAAAGGGAAGGTCCAAGCAAAATAAAAAAATGAGTTTCACTTACCTGGGGCTTCTACCAGCCCCATTCAGCCATCCTGTGCCCTCGTAGTCACTCACTGCTGCTCCAGTCCCCGCGCTGGCAGCTTGCCGACCTCGGAGGTCGGCGGGACGCATTGCGTACATTTTTACGCATTCCCGCTAGTGCAGGAACATTAACCTGGACCTTCCCTTTAAGGACAACTGTAACGAATGGGAAATGAAGGCGGACAATTTATTTCCTTTTAAGCAATACCAGTTGCCTGGCTGTCCTGCTGATATTCTGTCTCTAATACGTTAACGCTAAATACACACAAAGAGATTTTCTGGCAGATTTAGTGCCAGATCGATTATTTCCAACATGGTCAATCTGATTTCTGATCGATTTTCCAATCAATGATCCATTAATTTCTATGGAAAATCGATCGGAAATCAGATCGGATATGTTGGAAAGAATCCATCTGGCAGTAAATCTGCCAGAAAATCTCATTGTGTGTACCCAGCATTAGCCATAGCCCCTGAACAAGCATGCAGCAGATCAGGTGTTTCTGACATTATTGTCAGATCGGACAAGGTTAGCTACATGCTTGTTTCTGGTGTGATTCAGAGACTAATGCAGCCAAATAGATGAGCAGGACTGCCAGGCAACTGAAATATATATGGTAGCCTCCATATTCTTCTCACTACAGCATTCCTTTAACATTTTACAAAATTCACGGTTTTCAAACAATAAGGCATAGGCATTGACATCTGTAAAAATAATTCAAACCATTGAACAGTTGGAAGGTACAAGCGTTTTATAGCAGTCACAAACTAACAAAGGAAACTTCAATTAGATACTGTCCTTGGCAGTATTATTTTGTTTGAATGTACAGATTTTACGTTATCAAAGATATTATCGTTTCTATGTGTAAAAGGATGTTTCTGCAAGGGGAGTGGTTAGGGTTAGGCACCACCCGGGGGGGTGGTTAGGGTTAGGCACCACCCAGGGGGGTGGTTAGGGTTAGACACCACTGGGGGAGTGGTTATGGTTAGGCACCACCCGGGGGGGGGGGTTAGGGTTAGGCACCACCCAGGGGGGTGGTTAGGGTTAGACACCACTGGGGGAGTGGTTAGGGTTAGGCACCACCCAGGGGGGGGTTAGGGGTAGGCACCACCCAGGGGGGTGGTTAGGGTTAGACACCACTGGGGGAGTGGTTAGGGTTAGACACCACTGGGGGGGTTAGGCCCCATTTACACAATCAGTTGCTCTCCGTTATAACTGAATGGTAACTGATTTTCAAAGTAATGTCTATGTTTTCCTATGGCACAGTTCATACTAAAGACATTTTAACTGAAAGCTTTTTCACAATGTACTGCTATAGAGAAAAAAAAAATGCTTACCAGGGGCGCCTCTAGCCATTTTGTCACTCCAGGCGAGAAAACCTGTGGCGCCTCCCCCAACCCCCCCTCCCCCATGAAAATAATCGTAATGCGGCAGTGTTTCACCAGCAAATACACGTACTGCGGAAGTGTTTCACCAGAAAATAATCGTATTGCAGCAGCGTTTCACCAGAATATAATCGTAATGCAGCAATGTTTCACCAGAAAAATAATCATAATGCGGCAGCGTTTCATCAGAAATGACACATAGGCAGGGCTCCACTTTCATGAGGCAAAAAGGGGGACAGAAGGAGGCACAGGGGGATTGAATAAGGCACACAGAGCAACATAAGAAGGGTCAGAAGAAGTCACAAAGGAGTACAGAAGGAGGCACAAAGGGGACAAAATAAGGCACAATGGGCAACAAAAGGAGGCACAATGAGGGACAGAATGAGACACAAAGGAAGACAGAAGGAGGCACAGGAGGGCGGAAGGAGGTACACAAAGGGGCAGTGGGCGGTACAAGGGGACAGAAGAAGGCATGAGGGCCAGAAGGAGGCACAAACAATGACATGAGGGCCAGAAGGAGGCACAGGGGGACTGAAGGAGGCACACGGGGACAGAAGGAGGCACAATGGGGGACAGATTGAGGCACAAAGGGGGACAGATTGAGGCACAAGAGGAAAGAAGGAGACACAGGGGGACTAAAGGAGGCACACAGGGGAAAGGAGGAGGCACGACGGGGGGACAGAAAAAAGCACAAGGGGCAGAAGGAGGCACAGGGAAACAGTAGGAGGCACAAAGGGAAACAGAAGCATGCACAAAGGGGAAAAGAAGGATGCACAAAGGGGGACAGAAGGAGCTACAAAAGGGTGACAGAAGAAGGCAAAGGGGGATGTAAGGAGGCACAGGGAGACAGGAGGCAGAGGGGGACAGACAGAGCCACAGGGAGACAGAAGAAGGCACAAAGGGGCACAGAAGGAGGCACAGGGGGACAGAGGAAGACGCAGGGGACAGAGGTGGCACATGGGGACTGAAGAGGCACATGGTGACACAAGGAGGCACATGAGCACAGAAGGAGGCAGAGTGGGACTGAAGGAGGAACAGGGGGGCAGAGATAGCACAAGGGAACAAAGAAAGGCACAAGAGGACAGAAGGAGGCACAGGGGGACAGAAGGAGGCACAGGTGGACAGAAGGAGGCACAGGTGGACAGAAGGAGGCACAGGTGGCACAGGTGGACTGAAAGAGGCACATGGAGGCAAAAAGGGAGACAGGAGGCATAAAAAGAGACAGAAGGACAAACGGGGTCAAACATGGCACAAGGGACTGAAGGAGGCACAAAAGGGACAGAAGGAGGCACAAAGGGGGGAGGGGGGGGGAAAGGATGTACAAGGCACAGAGGGACACAGTGGCAGCTGCCAGCAACTTACGCTAAGCAGATGCAGCAGAAACAAGTAATAGAACACCGGTGGAGGTGGGGCTTAGTCAGGGGCGTGGCTTCATACAAGGGGCGTGGCTTAATCCAGCAACATGGCGCCCCCAGGACCAATGGCACTCCAGGCAATGGCCTGTACTGCCTATGCCTAGAGGCGCCCCTGACGCTTACCAATGCGTACCAACTTATTAAGTGTGAAAGGACCCTTAGGGTTAGGCACCACCCAGGGGGTTAAGGTTAGGCACCACCAGGGGGGTGGTTAGGGTTAGGCACCACTGGGGAGGGCCGGGCCGAGGCATAGGCTGGAGAGGCTCCAGCCTCAGGGCGCAGTGTAGGAGGGGGCGCAGAATTCATTCAGCTGTCATTCCTAATTGTGTTTGAAGCAGAAAGAAATAAGAAAAGGGGATACATGGCAGTAACTGCAAGCCAGATAACTAGATATTAAGGTGTTGTGGAGGTTGTGGGCCCTGTGGCCCTCTTAGTCTAATAGCAATCAGTGTTTGATGGCTCGGGTGGCAGGGATGGAGGGGCGCACTTTGACGTCTCAGCCTTGGGTGCTGGAGGACCTTGTCCCGGCTCTGCCACTGGGGGTGGGGAATGGTCAGGGTTAGGCGCCACCAGGAGGGTGGTTAGGGTTAGGCACCACGGGGGTGGTTAGGGTTAGGCACCACTGGGGGATGGTTAGGGTTAGGCGCCACCAGGGTAGTGGTTAGCTTTAGGCACCGCCAGGTGAGGGTTCTGTGTGAGAGTAGGGTTGGGTTAAGCTGTATTGTGGAATGACGTAACGATTTTTAACGTTAATATATTTTCATTATCAACTCCCGTCTGTTTTAAAACGGTATTTATCGTTAACCAACTTTGTTAACGATGCTTATCGTTACTGAGATTTCGTTATCCACCAAAGTCATTTTGTTATCTAGCCTGGCCTCTTTTTCCTGGCGCCCTTTTTTTTATGCACACATGAATCCCATTCAAGAAAATGTTATACTTGTATAACTGATCACAGAAAGGTTAGCATTTTTTTTTTTTTTATAACAAATTTTATTTGAATTTTCTCTTTGGCATGCATTCGTCAGAAACAAGTTTGCAGAAGTATGGTAAAGTCAGAAATATATGTCAAAAGCAATGATATAACTTCTACATCATTATAGCTCAGCGAGTATATAGCACAATAGAAGAAAATGGTAAATTTTTCCTTTCTACACTGAGATATATCAGCCCAATAGACATAGTATTTAAAGACAAAGTGCTTTTAACCCCTGCCCTTCCCTCATCCCTTCCCACTCTTGTCATCTCCGGGCCGGCTGCCCCCTTACTCAGAAAGTTAGCTCTATGTTACCTCCAATTTCCCTAGTGTACCCATCAATTAAGGTTAGCATTTTTAACTTATAAACGTCCTATAAATATTTATAACTATGGAGTATGTTTTCTAAATATTTATTCTATCTACGCCTGCTACCACAATATCATCCAAAACACTCCTGTTCTGCAGCTAAAAACAGCGATAAAAAGAAAATAACAGTAGGTAATCTGCTTTACTATAACAAACTACAGGTAAAGGGAAAACAGAGCATTGTGATTTCTGCTCTATTGCCTCTTCTGTTGATATATTATATATTTACCCATCTAAAAAAAAAAGCAAAGCGTTCTCTACGGGTCCACTCTCCAGGCCGCCAAGGAAAACCAATTAGCCCGGAGTGTATAACGTAAGGGGAAACTGATGCGGCTCTACCGAGCTGCCCCGATGATAGCTGGTAATAAAGGAGTCTTGGCCAAAAAAAAATCATTTCTCAAGGGTCGTTCAAGTAGACGGCGCATGGGCTGAAATTGTGCAGAAGACAATTGCGCTCCATCCACCGTAAACACCGCCAGCCAATCGACTGGAATTCCTCAGCCGTAATTTAGCCCCGGCCGGTGATTTACCGTCCCCATTTACGATGCTGGTACTTACGACTTATCATTTTTTTTTCCATGCAACATTTGCTTTTAGGACACCAATTAACTCCTTGCCCCGCGCCGTATCTGGATGGAGGCTTGATTTGCTATAGGCTCTTTTCTAAGTATCTTTCGGAAGTGTTTCGCGGCAACACAATAACAATAACCGTTCCAAATGAGCCGTAGTGATAAATTAGGGCCGCGCAGGTGCATCACAAATAAATATGAGAGGGAATGATGGCGCTGGCCGGGAGCTGGAGATATGACCGTCGGAGCTCTAACTCATCCCAGCGAGGCGGCCCGCTCCTCGCGCTCGGCGGAATATTTAGCTTGCTTAAGATGTGCCGCTGGACGATAAAAGCCTCGGGACGCCTGGGCAGATAAGCGGAAGCCTTCCTGTACAAATCATATCTGGATGTGATTACTATAATGCCACAAGTGACCTTTCTGTAAATAAACATACATATTCTCCTTCTACTGAGAGACCTTCTGGGCCGAGGCATGTTATCCTTCATTCATGTTTAGAGGACGCCTATAATAAAATTTCATTTCACTTTTATTAAAAAAAGAAAAACAAAAAAAATTTTTTAAAAGACACTGGTGCACAATCCTTTTCTGTGTGCAAGAAAATGGGGCGTGAGGAAAAGAGGACCCGGGGTTCTGTTAATAGAAATATTGTTATTATCCATTTTGTTAATAAAAATACTGTTAATATCTACCGATATTCTTCGTTTTTAAAGGGACACTTAAGGCTCGGAAAAAAATTAGTTTTACTCACCCGGGGCTTCCACCAGCCCCCTGCAGCCTTCCGGTGCCCACGCAGTCACCATCAGATCCTCCTGGCCCCGCCGGCAGCCACTTCCGGTTTCGGCGACAGGTCCAGGCTGTCAACGCGAGTGATTATTCGTGTTCCTGGCCGCAATAGCAGTATAGAGGGCGCTATTGCGGCCAGAAACACAAAGAATCACTTGCGTTCCCAGCCTGTCACCGAAACCGGAAGTGGCTGCCGGCGGGGCCAAGAGGATCTAATGGAGACTGCTTGGGCACCGGACAGCTGCAGGGGGCTGGTGGAAGCCCTAGGTGAGTAAAACTCATTTTTTTTTCACAAGCCTTAAGTATCCCTTTAAAGCGTAGATGGTGTACATTATTATAATAATATTGGTGAATGAAAATTGTTAATAACGATAATAAAACAGTAGAAAATCTTACCAATATTTTACTACAGCTTAACCTAACCCTACTCTCACACAGATCCCTCCACTACCAATGACCAACCCTAACCCTCCCTGGTGGTGCCTGGCCCTAAGACCCCTCCGGTGGTGCCTGCCTAACCCTAAGACCCCCTCTTCCCGGTGGGTCTTACACACACACACACACACAAACAAACACCCTTCCTGTCGCCTAACCCTAACCGTTCCCCCACGCACAAATGGGAAATTTGTACAAACAAATAAATAAATATTTGATAGCGTAAAATTGGTACATACAAATGAAATTATATTACGAAAACTATAATGTTGCAAATACTGAGTATAACGTTGCAAGTTTCAAAACGATAACATATTTCAAAAACTTTAATGCAATGGTGAAAATGATATTTATCGGGCGTACAAAATTTCAGCTTTCGCCGCCGTATTAACGATATTTGCATTAGCATTAGGTTTGACCAGTTGGGTTTGGCTAAAAAGGAGGACACATACAGACAGTCAAAAAAGAGGAATGTCCAAATACATGTTCCAACACCACGGTTACCACGGTGAAACATAGTGGTTCCATTTTAGAGAGAAACTTCAAAAACTGGAGGTTGAATATTTTCATTAATAAACATAAACTAAACAATGTCCGTGGCAGAACTAGATAAGAAAACATAGGTGCCACGCTCACTACTTGATGTCATAATTCTTGATGATGTGATATCATAGTGTAGCGTAACACAGATGAATCGAGGGTGACCGACGGCTGACAGCCCCCCAGTAACAGACACGGCACCATGACAGATTCCAGTAACTGACAGCCCCCCAGTAACAGACACGGCACCATGACAGATTCCAGTAACTGACAGCCCCCCAGTGACATATAACTTCCAATGAAAGCTACCATTGACAAACAGCACCATATAACAGCTTCCCATTGACAGACAGCCCCCCAGTAACAGACCACACTCCATGACAATGCCCAGTAAGACACAGCACCCCAGACCAGTAACTTGTAGAAAACTGGGAGATGCTACTTAGTAGAGATAGACAATACACTGGCTGAGCTGAGGAGTACTAGAACTCTATAGTGCCAGCACCCTACACCTGCCCTCACCCTTCACCGCCAGTGACAGACCCCTATCAATGTTAGTCGTAATCACAATTTCAGGCTGAGTTATCATTTTAATACCATATATCATCTTATCTCTGAGGAAAATCTTGGACAGCCAATCATCTTCTACCTTCAATTCCCTGGGATAATAAAAACAAGAATCCTGATTGGTTCCTATCACTGGCGAACTCAGGGGGCTATTCCGGGTGTCTGGAACCTCCCCCCTGCACTGAGCTGTGTATTCAGCCAAGGAAGCCCGCATAATATAAACAGCCTCATTCTCCCTCCCTTCTTACTTCTGGTGCTTCCCTCCAGCTAATAGAATGAGAGAGGCAGCCGAGCTTCCCTCACAACCCTCACAAGAAGATGCAGCCTGCAGTGAGAGAATGTTGATTATGGAGTCCTGGACTCTCCACAGCACAGAAGTGTCAGACATGATGAAATTAGAGTACAGGCAAGCTGGTAAATATACACGGCATGATGCAGAGCTTGCCTGGACTCAGGGTCTGTGGGCAAACATCTGTCTGGTCTCTCCCCATTGTTATAATGACTGCATGTGTGGATAAGGTGTGGATAACAAGCTGAAAAGTTTTTGACAGTCCCTAGACTCCAGGAGGGCTTCTTTCTGACTTGTGTGAGAGACTGACAGGGACAGGAGTCCGATTACAGGCAAGTAGCCTGTGTGATGTGGGACTTCAATACAGATAAGTTCTCTGCTCCATCTCAGGCTATTCTCAATTTCTCCACTCCTCTCTCTGGGCTAGTGCAACGCCAAAATGACAATAGCAATCGCTAGCAATTTGTGAGTGTGATTTTGTGAAGTGATTTTCAGAGCCATTTTTGAATGAATTGCTCAAAAACATGCTACATGCAGTATACTATACACAACGCTGCTGTGGGAACACCCACATAGGGTAACATTAGCCAAGCGCTTTTCAAATCACTGTTGATTTGAAAAACGCTCAGAAGCACTCTTGGTGTGCACCAGCCTCCTTCATTCACCTTTGTTTCCCTCTTCCCCTAGAGCTGACTGTGTGTTCTTGTCATACAGGAAAGCTAAATAAAAGTGCAATCCTGGTGAGGCAAAATATTATTATTTAGTATTTATGTAGCGCCGACATCTTCCGCAGATGCATATATCCCTGCATCATATGGGTATCGCTTGCGCTATGTGAAACTATGTAGCATATTCCACTGAATTGTCCAAACTAAGTCTATCTCCCGTTCCTCTCTTGGGGAGTTGTTCCAGCGCTGTACCCCGTTCACATTTGCTGCTACCAGAAGCCCTCAGAAACACTCGTGTCCTTAAGTACTTCCAAAGATAGGCAGCTCCGTAATACGCCAGCGCACTTTTGTGCATGGGCAGTATGGAGCCACCTGTATTCGGAAGCACTCGGGACATACGTGCTTCTGGACCTTTCAGGAACCCCCTCCTTAAAAATCCTGCGTTTGCCCCTGCCTATGGGCACTAGCCCAAGCTCCACCCCAGTTTCCTTGGCCTGTATTTTGCAGCCTGGGCCCAGCATGTTGGTCTGCGGCTGTTTGGCCAATACACAAAATGCAGCTAAATATAACAGCCATTTATTTCCTCGTTGTGAATTCTTATGATATTTGCTGTTGCCGCTCAACAGATAAGTGAAGATTTTTAATGGGCTTTCACACAACAGCTGTATGTATTTATTTTTTTCACCATTTTCATGCCATCTGCAGCTGAGAATAGTGTTGGAATGAATGGAGATGTGACATCTGGAGGCGAATACTGATCTCCGTTATTTTGCTCATACCTGTTTACGTTTTTGTCTTCACAGGACTGGAAAGCGCCTGATCTGTCTTCTCTTCCGATGGGCAGCGTCTGTTGGGATGGATGGTGTTAATGCTAATTGTGATAGGGGTTGTGTCATGTGAAAGACTCCTACATATTAGCATTAATATCAGACTTTTCCGTTTCCCAGAATCCCCGACCACGCACAGCTGCATTGTGGGAGCTTCCAGGGGATGAGTCACAGAAGAGCCGGGAAAGCAGCTGATTAATGAACAGATAACCTCGGTATTAATAATATCTCAGCTCTGACAAATTACTTTTTTTTCCTTTCTATATTCCTATCTCTTTCCTGTGTAAGCTGGAAGTGTCATCTATTCTGAGGTACAAATCAGCAGGAGATAACATGACCCTGACATGAAACACAGGTCATGATGAAATCAATCTGTGTCTACAGGGCTAAATAGGAATTTCCAGGAATCCTGCATCCTTATTTTGCTTTTAAGGGTTCAAAATGTAAAGATAGGTACAGGTGCCGGACTATTGCACATGCAGAGTGCTGTGCAGATGCATCGTTGGTCTGACCGTTGCTATATAGGGCTCCCCCCTCCTGCCAGGACCAATGCTCCTGGCAGGAGGGTTGAGAAAGAGGACAATGCACTTGGGGGCCAGTCTGGTGTCTGGAATACTCTGTGAGGGGCGCTGGGAAACACTGTGAGGTGCACTAGGAAGCTGGGACACATTTTGGGCTTAACCCTTCCTCTACCAATGCCTAACCTTAAGACCCCACTGGTGCCTAACCCTCCCTCTACTGATGCCTAACCCTAAGACCCCACTGGTGCCTAACCCTTAACCTTCCCTCTACTGATGCCTAACCCTAAGACATTCTGGTGCCAACCCTTAACCCTCCCTCTACCGATGCCTAACCCTAAGACCCCCCTAGTGCCTAACCCTTAACCCTCCCTCTACCGATACCTAACCCTAAGACCCCCTGGTGACTAACCCTTAACCGTCCCTCTACCAATGCCTCACCTTAAGACCCCCCTGGTGCCTAACTCTTAACTCTCCCTCTACCGATGCCTAACCCTTAACCCTCCCTCTACCGATGATTAAACCCTAAGACCCACCTGGTGCCTAACCCTTAACCCTCCCTCTACCGATGCCTAACCCTAAGACCCCCTTGGTGCCTAACCCTTAACCCTACCTCTACGGATGCCTAACCCTAAGACCCCCCCTAGTGCCTGACCATTAACCCTTCCTCTGCCCATACCTAACCCTAAGACCCCCTTGGTGCCTAACCCTTAACCCTCCCTTCTACCAATGCCTAACCCTAAGGCCCCCTGGTGCCCAACCCTTAACCCTCCCTCTACCGATGCCTAAACCTAAGACCCCCTGGTGCCTAACCCTTAACCCTCTCTCTACAGATGCTTAACCCTAAGACTCCCCTGGTGTCTAACCCTAACCACTCCACCTCCGCTGCCTAACACTAACCCTCCTGCCTGTACCTACTCCCTGCCATCGTAGGCGACAACAGTACAAGCTACAATTTTCGGCAAGGAGGTTAAATTATAGTGTGTAATGGATTGCGGAGACACCGCCGCGTGGTCTGACAGCGAGGCGGCTGGTTCCGCGTTCAGACCGGCGGTTTCTCCGCAGCAGCATGCGTCTGGTTTGTCTGAGCCTAGTAGTGCACACAGATGGAGAGCTACGCGCGTGCTAACAGGCAGGCCCTTTATGCCAATAGGAGAGGGATCAGCTGATCAGGACGATCAGCTGATTCCAGCGCAGTAGGTGATTGGCTGAATGGGACTGGGCGGCGCTGAGGAGTGCTCTGCTATATATACATCTTGCCTGTCAGTTGCTGGTTGTCTGCCGTTGCGAATGCTTATGTGTTAGCACTCAGACCATAGTCAGATCTCAAAGTGTGTTAGAACCAGGAGGACCTGGGAATTCACAGTTAGCCAGATTACTGTGTTATTACTGTGTTATACTTTAGACCAGTTCCAGGGTGTTGAGACCACGGACCTCACACCCAAGCTTAGGCATACTGTGTTATTACTGTGTTATACTTTAGACCAGTTCCAGGGTGTTGAGACCACGGACCTCACACCCAAGCTTAGGCATACTGTGGTATTACTGTGTTATACTTTAGACCAGTTCCAGGGTGTTGAGACCACGGACCTCACACCCAAGATTAGGGATACTGTGTCATTGCTGTGTTATTCTTTAGACCAGTTCCTGGGTGTTGAGACCACAGACCTCACACTCTAGACTAGGCCTCTGCTTGATATCTGTTTGGACCTATTGGTCTCTTGACCCTTCTCCTGCTCTCTGATTCGGTACCGACGCATATCTGATTACCTGTTGCCAACCCTGCCTGTCCCTGGTTACCGAATCAGCCTTCTGTCTCTGTACCTTATCTGCTCGTGTGTTGCCGACCCGGCCTGGCGACCCTTCTACCTTTGACACCCCCCCGGTGGGGTGTCCAGTAGCTGCAGGGACTCCCTGTCCCTCAGAGGGACCTCTCTGCAATCCAGTCAGGGACTCTATCTCATAGGAGTCCTTTGACTGCAGTAGAGTCTGACTCCCAGCAGTTCAGGGAATCACTGGCTCTCTGGTTATCTCCAACCCTGACTAGGAGATACTCGTTATACGGTCTAGGGTCACCTGCTCCTCAGGTGGTCCAAGCTCATATACTGTTGCACCAAACACTTACACTTTATCAGGTGTCCAGAGGTTAGTTATACTTGTATTATTGGTGATTCTGCAGATCATAAATAATCAGGTATATATCTGTATTCTTGGTGATATTGCAGATCACCAATAATCAGATTCTCTCTGTGTGCTGACACCGATCGTTACATAGTGCCAGATAAATTGCGGCCACTATTTATCGGGCCAGGGCTGTGGAGTCGGTACAAAAATCTTCCGACTCCAACTCCGACTCCTCAGTTTCTGAAACCATGACTCCAACTCCGACTCCGGGTACCCAAAATTGCTCAGACTTCGACTCCTCGACTCCGACTCCTTAGTCTAATACTTAACAGGGCTGTGGATTTTGTACAAAAATCATGCGACTCCGACTCCCGACTCCTCAGTTTCTGAAACCACGACTCCAACTCCGACTCCGGGTACCCAAAATTGCCCCGACTCCGACTCCAAAGCCTTGTATCAGGCGCCATAATTTAACCTTCTTGCCATTAATCGCGGTTTGTACTGTTGCCGCCAATGGCGGCACCATTTTTATAGGCACTCCTCCCTGCACCATTTTTATCTGCTCTTCCCTTGTGTAAACACACATGATGCTCAGCCCTTTCCGAAATTTCACCAAATAAATACAACAACAGATTGGCAGTGTTCAGTTCATACAATACAAGCAAATAAAAAGCACAAACAGAACTCAGACTTCATCATTAAGGCCAGTTTAAGCTTGGAGATGTCGGATATTACAGGTACCCACTCCATGCCCAATATCGGCCCGTCCACTTTAATGCCTCTGTAATGCTTTAAAGGGGAACTTCAGCCTAAACAAACATACTGTCATTAAGTTACATTAGTTATGTTAATTAGAATAGATAGGTAATATAATTTTTTACCCACCCTGTTTTAAAAGAACAGGCAAATGTTTGTGATTCATGGGGGCTGCCATCTTTGTCATGGGGGCAGCCATCTTTTTGGTTGAAAGGAGGTGACAAGGAGCAGGAGACATAGTTCCAACTGTCCTTTGTCCTGATAACCCCTCCCAGCTGCACACGCTAGGCTTCAAATGTCAAATGTATAATGTAAAAAAAAAAAAAATTGCACCAAAACAGCAGAACGAGAGCAACAACATCAACAATCCCATCATGCTTTGCACAGCATCAGGGGAAAAAAGCCCGGGCAGTTTTCTTCTGTGCAGCTAAAAATGAGGCTTGGATAAGAGAAACAAAGTTTTGATGCTGTGAAACTGTTAAAGAAACACCAGGCCTTTTCAGTGCTGCGGAGTCGATTTTTAGTCCGGAGGTTCACTTTAAATTATCTTCATAAATTACTTAACTTCTGAATAGCTTTCTAAGTAACATTTTTCTCTGAATGAGAAATGTAATCATGGATTAATCTAATGTTTTTGGCCAGGTACTTATTAAAGGTCTCCTTCAGGGCCCAATATTCCCCAGTTTATTACAATATATCCATTGTCGTGTCTGGAAATAGAAAATCCTTAAAGGTCACAATTTTCTCTTTGCACGAGGTGGCCTGACAGGTGGCGAAGTTTAGCCGGTAATAGTTCCTCCGGTCTTCTATCCGGGCAGAGTAAATATTCATTCGGTAATAAGCGCCCGCGTGGCGTTACGGCCTCTTTTGATGTAGAGGCGGGAATTGACATCGCCGTTATGGCACTAGAGATTTTTTCATTATCTTTAATTATTTCACTAATGCTGAATATGGTGCTGATTAACACAATCAGCAATTACAGGAGGATGAAGTCCTTTCATGTAACCTCGCTCACTAATTAGAGAGATGGTCCCACATTCCAAGACCAGGAAAGGTCATCGCTGGATCCTTAATCGGGAGCCTCGTACATGGATATCATTAGGCAGCCTGGAAGGAGAGAATGTAGAAGACGCTGTTCCAGCTTGTTACTGTTCTCAATTATTTTTCATCTTTCTCTTCCTGGAGGAGATCACATTCCAAACATTGCAGAGACTGCAGTGCAGGCGGCACAAGAGGTTTTGTGGATGCTGTAAAAGTACAGTCTCTCTAGAGCAACCAGTGGGGTAACTACAGTTCCTGCCCCCTCCCCTTCCCCTCCATATGTTCTTTGGCCTCCCCTTGGTGCCTCTGCCTGCCTCGGGTCCATCTCACAAGGATCCTAAAACAAGTGTGGCCTTCATGATCTTCACACCCACAATTTTATTTGGCAAATTTTACCACCTCCATAAGACGCACATTTTCTCCCCAAAGGTAGTCCAAATACATTTTTGTCCTCTAGACCTAGGTGCGTCTTATAGTCCAAAAAATACGCTAGGTAGTATGAGAGCCAACATCTTTTGAATATTATGAACAAATTGTGTAGATAAGCTACTAGAAAAAGATGTTAGAATTAGCCAAAATACAATATTGTATGTGTGCATTTAGTCAGGGAGATAGCATCCTGGCCCAGATTTGAACTGGGGCCTCCCAGAATGCTATCCCGCCACCCGACTGTGTATCAGGCCTTCTTGGCTTTCATTAGTGCACGTTCTGGACTGGTACGGTTCTGGATAATGACAATGGACCTGATGCACAAAGCAGTGCTAAAATTGCCATGCGCAAGCAGCACACAGCAATCTTACTGGTCCTAGCGATGGGGAAGCAGCTTGGTTTGCCTATTTTAACAACATGTGTTACCGGGACATTGCACAAGTAGCTCCTTAAACGTGCGCTGGCCCCTGCCATTAGTAAAACTACCAGATGCGCTTGGAAACTTTACAGTTCTTTGTACTTCAAGCCCAATGTGTTATAATAATACAATTAGTGATGAGCATGAATTTCATGAAAAAATTGTAATGCAAAATTTCAGGAAAAATCTTAAATTATTGTGTATGTAAATATAACGAGGAACTGCAATTTCACGTAATTTTTGTGCAATTTCGTGCCGACATTAGTCCTTAAAGTGAACCAGAGACGAAGCACCCTCAAGTATTTTACCATATAAATCAGTGGGAACATTAGAGAAAACACCTACCTTGCTTTCTGTTTCATTCTGCACTGCACATCTTGTTTCTTATCAGACCTGATAAAATCCCCAACTGAGCATTCAGTCTGGCTTTGCTATAATGACTCAGCTATAATGATTCCTGAGCAGAGCCAGCAGGGGGCAGCAGAGCAGGGACAAGGTCCTCCAGCACCCAAGGCTGAGACACCAAAGTGCGCCCCTCCATCCCTCCCACCCCAGCCGTCACACACTGATTGCTTTTAGACTAAAAGGGCCACAGGGTCCACAACCTTCCCAACACCTTAATATCTAGTTATCTGGCTTGCAGTCACTGCTATGTATCCCCTTTTCTTATTTCTTTCTGCTTCATACACAATTAGGAATGACAACTGAATGAATTGTGCGCCCCCTCCTACACTGCGCCCTGAGGCTGGAGCCTCTCCAGCCTATGCCTTGGCCCGGCCCTGGGGGGCAGGCTTGGACTTGAAAAGACATGAGAGAACACAGACTGAGCTATAAATATTCCTGAGCAAAGCCAGACTGAATGCTCAGTTGAGGATTTTATCAGGGCTGATTAGAAGCAGGCTGAGCAGTGAAAGATGAAACAGAAAGCATAAAGTTTTCTCTAATGTTAACACTGATATATATGGTAAAATACATGAGGGTGCTTCGTCTCTGGTTCCCTTTAATCTCCCTGGTGGTATGATTATTTCCAGTTTTTAGGGTCTTTTCAAAAGGTTTCATACTCTAAAATCAGTAAAAAAAAATCACGCTGCTAAAGTCTCTGCAGCAGCCCCTGCTCTCATTCACCTCCCTGGGCTCCAGTGCTGCAATTCTACCTCCGCCCTCCGGGTGGCGCTGTAACTCTGTGGTGAGATCGATGATGGCGATCTCACCAGAGTGATTAAAGGGAAGGTTCAGGGACACCTTGCAAAAAATAAAAATCGATATCCACTTACCTGGGGCTTCCTCCAGCCCGTGGCAGGCAGGAGGTGCCCTCGCCGCCGCTCCAGAGGCTTCCGGTCGTCTTCGGTGGCCGACCCGACCTGGCCAGGCCGGCTGCCAGGTCGGGCTCTTCTGCGCTCCAAGGACGGGCTCTTCTGCGTCCCACGCGGGCGCGCTGACGTCATCGGACGTCCGCCGGGCTGTACTGCGCATGCGCACAACTACTGCGCCTGTGCAGTACAGCCCGCAGGACGTCCGATGACGTCAGCGCGCCCGCGTGGGACGCAGAAGAGCCCGTCCTTGGAGCGCAGAAGAGCCCGAGCTGGCCTGGCCAGGTCGGGGCGGCCACCGAAGACGACCGGAAGCCTCTGGAGCGGCGGCGAGGGCACCTCCTGCCTGCCACGGGCTGGAGGAAGCCCCAGGTAAGTGGATATCGATTTTTATTTTCTGCAAGGTGTCCCTGAACCTTCCCTTTAAGAGCCGGGAGGTGAGTAAAAACACCCGCTGCGCTCTGTACTCTGCACTGAGCTCTCGGCGGCTAACCTCGAGAGTAGATCGGGATTACTGCCAGGGAGGTTAATAGCACAGCCCGCATTCATGCTATCTTCACCAAAATTGCTATGTATGTTAAGGGGAATAGTGGAAACAAGCCAAAAATTTCAAAAAGACCTTGTAGTTCTTGAGATAACTGATTTAGAAAATGCAATGGAAAAATGGTTTTTACACTCAGAAAAGTGATACTATAAAAAACATTTTTCCTTTGCATATTTAACATTGATTTTCTCAAAAACTACAAGGTATTTTTTGACTTGTTCACAACATTCCCTTTGACACACGTAGCAATTTTGGTGATAACAGCATGTATGCTTTGCTATCAACCGCTATCAAAGTCAGCATGAAATTACACGAAATTACAAATGGATTAAGCAAAATCAATTGAATATCCAAATCGTAACTACGTAAGGCCGTAATTGTGAAAAACTGTGAAATTTCGCGTAATCATAATTTACACTTTAGGATCATCACTAAATATAATATTATTTAGAAGTGTTGACATAGGATAGCGTGAAAATTAAAGTTAAGTTCTGATTTGCTTTCGGGACAATTAAACCCTTGCATGGGAAAAATACAGATGTGTCCTGCTAAGTGTTTTCCTGTGGTGATGCTGCCCCCTTTTGATCTGCTGCCCTAGGCACAAGCCCATAACTGTTCCTATGTAAACACAAGTGTTATGGGATTTTCTAGAGGATGTTTGAACACAACAGCTTGGCGTTCGCATTTAATGTTTCATCTCATCGAAGTCATATTTCCAGCAAGTAATCTCATCCTATCCCCTCCATTGATTTATATTCTTTGTGAGACCCCCGCGCTAAAGATAAACGTAAGGACACAGACGGGAAACCCATCCGCGCCCCGATCCAGAAAGTATATTTGAAAGGTAATTGATTGACGCATACTGTTAGACTGATCTGGTTACTGTACGCTTTATAGATGAAAACTGTAATCTGTTCACAGGCTTAAAACTGTGCGGCGGGTCCCGATTCCTGTCCAGGGCTGATTTGGCCGCTTCTCAAATTGTGCCACCTGCTGTATCACAGCCGGAGCGCTAGCAGCGAAATGTAAGCCCTTCTCTCTCCTCCAGAGCCCCAGACACGGGCCTTATCGTCGATAAATATCACAGGACGTGTTTGGCCTGCTCATGGTTTGAAGCTGCCTGGCTGGAGACATATCTGATCATTTTCATTGCCTTGTAAACATTTGCTTGTCCTGTTCCCAAATATCTCCTCTTTTCAATGTCAAATCTGAGCTCGCTGCATCCCTTTTTTTAATAAATTACAGTGGCCGGTTCTGGACAACTGGAGTTCTTTGATTTACAGGGTAATTCCACTTTCGAGTAAATTGTTTAGGATTAAACGGAACATGATCAAGTATCCTTCACACCCATCAAATGATATGTATTTTGTTCCTTCTCCTTCTGTTTAGTAAATGTTCCCCGGTCTGCCCTTTTCTGCCTGAGAAATAAATGATAATTATTCTGGGAAACGGCCTGTGTACTGTGAACGAGCTGGTTATATGCCGCCCACCATAACACACTCTCTATCCCTCTCTCTCTGATGACTTTAAAGGGAACCTGAAGTGACATTAAACTTATGAGATAATGACGTGTATGCTTAGTACAGCTAAGACATAGAACTGTTTTCCAGTACATGAAGAGTTAAGAAACTTCACTTGTTATCTATGCAAAAGAGGTTCTCTGATCCACCTTGGATCAAATGCAGTGCTGTTTTCTGAAGCACTTAAACAGCCAAGAAACAGAGAGAGACAGCTTGAGACAAGGTTCTACTGCAGGGAAGTTCAAAGGGTCATTATTTCTGCTTTGTTTTACAGCTTAAAAGACAGAGTGTAGTTTGTAAACCAGAAGTGTGACAGAATTAAATGTAATAACAATAGCTATATAACTGAAAATACAAATATGAGACTGTTTTCTTTGCTACTAATGTTCTGAACTGGCTTCACAAATATGAAGCACAAATGTCATGGAGAGAAAGATGGAGATGCTGGCACTGCGGCAAGCCTCTTAGGCATGGAGGGGGAGAGGGTGGTATAATCACAGAGGTCCGGATGGTCAAGCAAACTCCAAGCGTGCTCAGGCAATAAATGGGTCTATGTGCAGAGAGAGAGGAGGCGCCGCCACTGCTGTCAGTTGCTTTATTCCAAATTGCATAAAATAGAGCCTCCGTAGAAGCGTACTAGTGCAAAACGGCTGTAAGGCTCCTCATCCCCTGCACCCACCGCAGCTACTTACAGCCACCTCCGCTGTGTGTTTTGTATTTTTGAATATATATGCGCATATGCAGTACCTTGTCATTTTATGGAATTTGGAATAAACCAACTGACAGCAGTGCCGGCGCTTTTCCTCTCTCTCTGCACCAATATGAAGCAGCCCAAATCTCTATTTGCAGATCTTTTAACTAGGAATTAGAGTGCGTACACACATCAGATTTTGATTGACAAATTTTACCACCTCCACCTAGTATAAGAGTTTACCTACGGAATCTGTTCATAGTAGTTCAACCACACATCCACTATCAGGCCCGGGTTTACATCACAGGAGCCTACAGCCACCCTAGACTTCACCCTCCTTGAACCCAAAACCCCCCACTGCTGAACAGCACCACAAGTGTGCTGGCTGTCCCAGCTTTCACCTCTTTCCTACTTTTCCTGCCCAACATAGCTAGCCACAGGTGTCCCTTAGTATTAGGTAGCCACAGTCAGGGCCGGTTCTATACTTTTTGCCGCCTGAGGCAAACTTGTATGGATACCCCTTCCCCCCCCCATAGGTAGTACAATTGCCCCACAGTATATGTAGCCTGAGGGAGTAGCAGCCAGGAAGGGGAAGCTTCCTGCAATGCCACGAGTACAGTGGACGGCATTGCATGAAGTGACGCGAGCGGTGGAACGCAGCGCAGGATCCAGGAAGTAGGTGAGTCATTGCGCTCCCCGCTGCCTGGCTGAACCGACGGGGGAGCCCCAAGTGAAGGAGGGGGGTTCCCACCCCCCTCCCCACCAATGTGCCAGCTGCTCCCCTGTCCTGGCTGCTGCCCCTCCAGCTTAGCGCCCCCTCACCCACGGGGGTACCGCCCCCCACTTCCGCCGCCTGAGGAATTTCCCTCACCCCGCCTCATGGGCGGCCCGGGGCTGGCCACAGTAATCTATCATTTATGCTCCGCTTGGGACTCTGCATAGGGAGGTGGAAAGGGAGGCATTCAGGGACAGGAGTGAGCCTCTCTCCATCATCAGGTGCCTGTAGGCATGCGCCTACATTGCCTTGTGGTAGAGTCGGCCCTGTCCACTATGTCTGTATTTGCCTTTGCATTGCTGGATGTCCTGATTATACAGTTTTGAACTTCTCATGTATCTACGCTCCCCACTATTTGCTATATCACTATTTGTATTATGTACAGGGCTACGGAAGATGTTGGTGCTATATAAATAAAAAATAATATTATTAAAGATATATCACCCTATTATTTCCATGAAGAATGAATGTATCTTATTTCCTCTGAAAAATGTTAATGCTGCCTATGACTGGGGTTTATATACAGGACTGACCCCAACATGGCATCGTTAGCACTCTCAGATGGTGCTCCGACCAATCGTGTGTACTCTGTTATCAATAAAGGATAGACAATGGATGAAATGTGCCTGTTGTCTTTATTTATCTACATAATTCCTAAGTCTGGTATGAGAGATCAGAACAGGGCCGGATTTCTGTAAAGGTCACAAAGGCCCAGGCCGTGGGCGGCTGAAGCCCAAGGGAGGCACCTGGATGTGAAATGGGAGTTGCAGCATATGAAAGAAAAGGGTGCCAATGGGGAGCAACACATGATAACAGAAGCAGATGGCCAAGGGAGCTGTACATGAAAAAACTGGTGTTCATTCTTGGTGGTGGCGGTGATCACAATTGCCTCCAAGTATCTGGATGGGAGAGACCAGGAGCCCAATGGTGCAGTATCGTTTGTAAAATTTGCATATGTTAATATGTAAGTATTATACTCACAAGGATGGGTTGCACTGTGCTGCAACCACCATTCCGGCTTGCGGGAAAATAACCGTCCCCGCTCGGTACTCCAGGTCCGCTTGGCAGGCTCTGGTCGGCCGCACTCCTTGGGGCGGGTGGGTGAGGGAGGGTGCAGCAGCCAGGCGGGTGAGGGAGGGCTCAGCACCCGGACGAGTGAGGGAGCGTGCAGCAGGCGGGTGAGGAAGGGTGCAGCACCCGGGCGGGTGAGGGAGGGTGCAGCACCTGGGCGGGTGAGGGAGGGTGCAGCATCTGGGCGGGCGAGGGAGGACGCAGCAGGCAGGTGAGGGAGGGTGCAGCACCTGGGCGGGTGAGGGAGGGTTCAGCACCTGGGCGGGTGAGGGAGGGTGCAGCACCTGGGCGGGTGAGGGAGGGTGCAGCACCTGGGCGGGAGAGAGAGAACAGCGCCGGAGACTTGGGCGCAAGTCTCACACAGCCAGTATATGGCTGATCCTGCTGCCGCACAAGTCCGGGCCGTGTTAATTACTATTCCCCCTCCAGGGCGTCATGGATAGTGGGGGAAAGAAATGATTCGGCTTCCAGCAATTGCTGGAAGCCGAATTATTGTTTTAAAAGCAACTTCAGGTCCGTCTTCTGACGGCGCTGAAGTTACTCCCTGTGCCTGCGATAGCCGTAGTTCCTATTACGGCCTATGGTGGCGCCGGCTGCGCCCAAGTCTCCTGCGCTGCTGCGCCCAAGTGTCCAGCGCTGGATTTACCGTGTTCGGGGTGCAGCACCCGGGCGGGTGCGGGGAGGGTGCAGCAGCCGGGCGGGTGAGAGGAGGGTGCAGCAGCCGGGCGGGTGAGGGAGGGTGCAGCAGCCAGGCAGGTGAGGGAGGGTTAAAACTTACCCAAGGCTTCCATTTTCAATTGCTGCCTGGCGGTTTCTTCCAGGCTTTATTCTTCTTCAGAGATTGTTAAGAACGGTTATATAGATCACATATGATATGGCACTAGTATGGTTGAGGTGACCCAGCAAAAAAGTCCATAGGGAAATTCCACTAATGTGATTGGGTGGACATCGACCTCTCAAACTTCTAGGTTTCAGATAGGCTGTAGTAATTGTAGTAATAAACAACAAGAGGGACACCGAGAACCCAATATAGTGTAGTATGTAGTGGTAAATTAGGATGTATGGAAAGAGTATGTGCAATATACTAACAAAGCAGGGTTACCACATAGGCAACCACTGTAAAGGCGGGTGGGGAGATCAGACCAGTCCTCACACCCAGCGTATGAGAGAATTCGCCACCAGGAGACTTGGGCGCAGGATACAGCCGATATATGGCTTATCCTGCTGCTGCACAAGTCCCAGCGGCGTTAATTACCGGTACTATTCCCCCTCTAGGTCCACATGGATGGTGGGGAATTATGTAATTCAGCTTCCAGCTATTGCTGGCGGCCGAATTAGTGCTTTAAAAGTAACTTCAGCTCTGTCTTCTGACAGCCCCAAAGTTACTCACTGTGCCCCCGCTATAGCCGATAATTCCTATTACAGTCTACGGTAGCGCCAGCTGTGCTCAATTCTCCTGCGCTGGATTTGTAGCGTTTCCCCACCCAGGATTAAGAAGTCACTCTCTGTAGATCAAGGAAAAAATTGTAACACCCGTTCACCCAGGGTTGATATGTATGACGTGGTATGGATACAGAGGCACCAGAAGGGTTAAAAGATCTAAAAGGTTTAAAAATTTGGAGGTAGTGGTGGACTTACCTCCTCCAATCAGACACAAGAAAATGCCGATACATTTTCAGCAAAACTATTTATTTACATTTATTTTGCAAGTAAATTTTGTTGAAAAGTGATCAGCATTTTCTAGTGTCTGTCCGGAGGAGGTAAGTCCACCACTACTGCCTCATTTTTAAACATTTTAGATCTTTTTATCCTTCTGGCGCCTCTGTATCCATACTACATTAATTGTAGTAATAATACACCTACACTATTCGTTAAAGAGGAACTTCAGCCTAAACAAACATACTGTCATTAAGTTGCATTAGTTATGTTAATTAAAATAGATAGGTAATATAATCTTACCCACCCTGTTTTAAAAGAACAGGCAAAAGTTTGATTTCATGAGGGCAGCCATCTTTTTGGTTGAAAAGAGGACAGGGAGCATGAGACAGTTCCAACTGTCCTGTGTGCTGATCACCCCTCCCAGTTGCTAGGCAACGTGAACAATAACATAGGAAATTCCATCATGCTTTGCACAGCATCAGGGGAAAAAAGCCCGGGCAGTTTTCTTAGATGGGGCGGAGCATAGCTAAAAATGCAGCTAAAAATGAGACTTCTATAAGAAAAACAAAGTTCTGATGCTGGGAAACTGTTAAAGAAACACCAAGTCTTTTCAGTGCTGCTGAGTAGATTTTTTTAGTCTGGAGGTTCTCTTTAAAGAGGAACTCCAGTGAAAATAATGTAGTAAAAAAAGTGCTTCATTTTTTACCATAATTATGTATAAATGATTTAGTCAGTGTTTGCTCATTGTAAAATCTTTCCTCTCCCAGATTCACATTCTGACATTTATTACATGGAGACATTGTTACTGTGGGCAGGTTATTTAGCTGTTTCTAGCTGCTCTGGCTGTTAGACAGCTAATAACAGCTGTTTCCTGTCTCTGAACATTGTTACATTGTGGCTGTTTGCCAGGAGTACCGCGGTCTTCAGAGGTTCTTGTGGGAGGGATTTCAGCACAAAATCAGTCACACAGCGCCCCCTGATGGTCTGTTTGTGAAAATCATTGTCTTTCTCATGTAAAATGGGGTATCAGCTACTGATTGGGAAAAAGTTCAATTCTTGGTTGGAGTTTCTCTTTAAAGTAAGCCGCATACACACGACTGACTTAAGTTGGCTGAGGCGGCCGATAACAACCGCCTCTGCAGACAATCAGGCACCTGTTCCAGCAGCCAGCGACGCCCGAGCGATCTGCCAGGCGGACCTACTCACCCCCAACGACACCAATCCCCTGCCGATCCCGTTCTTGCTGCTCCCCCAACTGCCGTGAGACGTCATACACGTGCCGCTCATTTTCCCCTGCCCCAAAGCATAGCAATACAACGCTTCGTCAGCTAAACAGCTGAGACGCATATGTGCAGCCCAGCCCAGTGATGTCACCCAAGTGTATCAGGTCCTGATCCCCGATGGGTGACATGCATTGTTCGTGTGTACGTGGCCTTACAATGCTTCAAGTTGTAGACATCGACATTGAATACTTCAAGTTGTAGACATCACTGTGCCTCGAAAACTGTTCCCTATTCTCTTTGGGTCACCTCAACCATACCAGCTCCTATGATATCTCCACTGCTCACGCCTTGTTGGTCTCCTTGATCCGCTGCTAAACTGACAACAACCAACCGACACCACACCAAGAAAAGAACACAGTGACGTCTGCACATGACCCAAAAACTCGTCAATGAAACCAATTACAAGGCTGCCAATGTTTATTTAATAACCTGGAATGAAGTGCTCTCGCAGTAATAAAACAGCAACGTATAAATTCAATAACGGGAAAGAAGAAATTCATTTGTGAAATAAGAGTATCTAGCTGAGACTGGAGAAAATATTGAAGGACATTGTATCTCCATCTCGCTTATCTCCACCAGCACAGCGCTCTCCAGGATTAGAGGATCAATATTTTATTGCGGAGTAAACCAAGGGGCTCTTGTTACTAAGAAACGCTAATTAGCCACAGAGTGAATTAAAAATTACTTGGATTAGGAGATTGTTAAGAACTGTAATGAATGGATTTTCCTGTAACGAAGGAAATGGTGAGTGGGGGGGGTGGAGAAGAAAATGCTATTCTTGGGTGAAGCTATTGCGGATTGTGTGAGAAAAAGGAAGCGTCCTGGGGTCCGACCCCCTTCCTAACTTTCACCAAAGTACCAGGAGAGGAAACTTCCAACTCCAGGAGGCACCGATGACTTCCTAGTCCTCGGTAAGAAGGCAAACTTCTGTTTTCCATGGCATTCCAGTAAGGAGGCTTTTTGGTCTCTTTCAGCTTCTTACACATTCCTTAGTTCTCGTTCACAATGAGCTTGCTGGGCAATGAGTAATTCTGGCTGTTTTAAGTACTACTCCATAAAGCCATATTAATCCATGCCCTGCACTAATGAGCATCAACCAGTCCGAAACAGTCAGTATGCATGCTGGATTACTGTGGCTCTGTACAATTAATAAACTGACACATCATTGAATTCCTGCAGTTCTGGAAGTGTGTTTAGCGATCAGGGACAACAAAGAGATGATTTGCATATTCAGCAGTGACACCTCAAATCCTCACTCCAACCTGAATAATCCCAAATACCTTCTGTTTTAGGGAAGAAAAAGTTTTTTACATAACATTTTAGTAAGAAGGATTTGTGGTCCCTTTTAGCCCTTTACACACACTCCTTGGAGTTCAGGTTCACCATAGGCTAGCTGGGCAATCTGTAGTCCTCAGTAGAAATGGTCAGTGAGAGGATAAAGGGATTCAGCAACGGAAATCAAAAAACCTATAAAACGAACGCCCCCTGAAGAAGGATCATAGATGGTGTGGGCTGTTGGCGGAATGATAAGCATTTAACAACCTTTGCGGGACATCATCCTGGCCTTACGTGTGTATGCATTTGTCCATGTTTTAGGTCCCTACCTCGGGTGATATAGTTTGAAGTGGCCATGGTAATTTTGCTTGACCCCAGCTGACCACAATTCATGGCAGTAGATGTAGTACATTAATGCCGATATTAGCCAGTGCCCAAATGGGGCACATGTTCCCCCTAGTAGCGACAACTTGGAGGGGGAACAGCATTGGTGCCACCCAGGAGTTTCAGAGGGCCCTGGGGGAGCAGTCTTTTGGCTTCACCTGGACCAAAATTTGGCCACGGCCATTTTCAGTGTCCACCTTCCAGAAACTGTTGGCCCTCACAAACCCAGTGTCTCTCCTACAAATGTTCCCAGGAACTCTCATCTGTCGCAAATTGTGGACATCTCCGTTCTCCACGTGTTGCCTTTGCCCAACCTTGCATGGTTAGCTACTTTCACACTGACACATTGGCCCATTTTCAATTAACTTTTCTCCTGAGTTTTCTCCATGGTAATATTTTCACACCTTGGGCCATATGTAAGTCTTTTTTATCGCCTACATTTTCTCCTAGGAGATAATTTTTCTTTATCTGTTTATAATAACTTTTTAGCGCTCTGGAATTGAAAAAGTACCAAAAGCTATGTGAAGAAGTTCTGTCAAAATTATTCTGAGTATTTTCTTCTTTGTAGTTGGCTTAGAGGGCATTTTATTACTAAAGTTTGAAAACATCACCTACCGGTAGGAGAAAACTTGGAGAAATAGGCCCATATTCAATTCACTTTTTCACCTGAGTTTTCTCCTAGGAGATAATTTTTCATCTTCGATTTATAACAACTTAAGATTTTGCAATGGAAAAAGTACCAAAAAGTAGGTGAAAATGTACTATACAAATTATTTTGAGTACTTGTTTGTTTGTTGGTGGCTTAAAAGGCATTTTATTGACAAGTTTAAAAATTTCACCTAGGAGAAAACTCAGGTGAAAAAGTGAATTGCATATGGGCCATAGTGAATTGCATACAGCCTATTGTCAATAAAATGCCTTTCAAACCACCAGCAAGCAAGAAAATACTCAAAATAAATGATGTAATGGTACTTTGTCACCTACTTTTTGTACTTTTTCAATTCCAGAGGGCTGTAGGAGAAAAAGTTAATTGCATCTGGGCCCCTGTGTTGCATGTTTTGTGCAAATCCACAGAGATGGTTAACTACCTGTAGACTGCGTCACACTAATGGGCGTGACTGTGGCGCCAGCCCCAGGACCACTGAACGCCAATTGGCATCAAGTCCTGGGGCCGGCTACTGCAGGAGATCGTGCGCACGCATCTCCTGCTTGGTAGCCAGCGGCGGTCACCACTCGCAGACTGTTACGGCGAAACCGCCGTCTAATTAGGGTGTACAGTGCTGCGATCTACAGGAGCGCTGTACTTGGGACAGCCGTGTGACACGGCTGTCCCCAGGAGCAGGGATTGGCCGGGGGGGGGGGGGGGGGGGGGGAATAAATATATAAATGTAAAAAAAAACCTGAAAATTTAATTAAAAAAACAAACAAATAGAGATAAACAAACAAAGAAGGGGAGAAAAGGAAGGGGGAATCACTTGTGTGCTGTGTTGTGTGGCCCTGCAGCTTGGCCTTAAAGCTGCAGTGGCCTATTAACAGAAAAATGGCCTGGTCTTTAGTGTGGCCCTTAAGTGGTTAAACAGCACTGCTGAGGTACTAATTACCCCACCAGTGAATGCTTGTGGTTTCCTGCAAAACATACTCTTGGTGGGCTTTGAAGAGCGAGTTAGGCCTCGTTCACCTTACACACATTGCCGTCCATATTTCAGCAACGCGTGCGGGAGGCAGACACACACGACATTAGAATTGCATATACTGCGCTGTCTGATGTTCACACTGCATGCGTTGCGGACCAGTGAGGTCGTCGAACGCATGCTGCACGCCTTATTTCCCAAAATGCGCAGCTGACCCATTAACTTTCAGTGAATGGGATCAGCCACGCAACACATGCAAACGTAGATAGCATGCGTTCTTACGAGTTGCGCTCCGATCGCATGGCCATCTGCATTTGGTAATGTGAACGGGGCCTAAGCGAACTGTGTTTACTGGGACCACAACGCCCTACTGTGAAACTAGCCTTTGTCAGAAGGGAGAGGAACATGTTGAGCTAGAGACTGGACATGTCTGCTCCAGGAAGTTAACAGAAAATAATAAGCGTTTAAAGAGAAACCGTAACCAAGAATTGGACATCATCCAAATCAGTAGCTGATACCCCCTTTGCCATGAGAAATCTTTTCCTTTTCACAAACGGATCATCAGGGGGCTCTGAATGGCTGATATTGTGGTGAAACCCCTCCCACAGTGTGATGTCAGGACCATTCTGACATCACACTATGGAAGCCTTGTTGCATTGTGGGAAATAACAGCTGTTTCCAACTGCCAAAAAAGCAAGCAGCAGCTACTTCCACTGACATCACCTGCTAGCAGTAAAAATGTCACCATGTGATAAATGTCAGAATGTAAATCAGCGAGAGGAACGATTTTACAACGGGCAAACACTGACTAAATCCTTTATACATCATTATTGTAAAAATGAAGCACTTTTTTATTACATTATTTTCACTGGAGTCCTCTTTAAGTAACTCTGTGAACTGCTAATGTGGAAGTGATGGTCAACTTCAAAGAAAGCATAACTTGGTAGATATTTTCAAACTCCTGGTGGGGGTTGAAATTATACCAGCAACCACACTGAGCCTTGGAAACAACTTTCTTGCTTTATCAAAAGACCTGTTTTTCCTTTTTTTCCCCTAGGCTGATCGTATCAGTTTGAGTGTCCAGGTTCCAATATGAGCTCTTTCTTTCCCAGAAAGCCTCTATTTGTGTTTCTTGTCCTTCTAGTGTCTAGTTCTGGACCGAATAGCAAATTGAACTTGGAGAAAGGCACAGAGCAAAGATGGATTTATAGGCCAGATTTTCAGACAGAGCGCAGGTCTCGCAACATTGGCTACAGAAGTGTTTCTGGCTGTGAGCCTTATAGCTCTGCTGAGGCAACCGCCAAGACAGCGACTGCCCTCCTCAATATGGTAGAGACAAAAGGATTTCATTTCTCTCAGTTCCAGCCTCAATACAAGTCTTAAAGGATACCTGAAGTGACAGATCACAAGGAGAGATTTATGCACAGCACCAATCCTATTTATATTTCGCCTTTATTGCCCTCTTTTGCATTTTTCATTGTGAGAGTTAAAAAGGAACTGTAGTGAAAATACCATAATGAATAAAATTGCTTTTTTTTTTTTTTTTTTTTACAATATTAATGTATAGATTATTTAGTCAGTGTTTGCCCATTGTAAAATCTTTCCTGTCCCCGATTTACATTCTGATATGTATCACTGGTGGCGATATCTGATCTCTATTACTGGCAGGATATCTGTGTGGAATGTTTGTTACCGAGAGTTCTATGCACAGAGGGAGATACGGCTTGCTTGGCAGTTGGAAAAAGCTGTTATTTCCCACAATGCAATGAGGTTCACAGACAGAAAACTGTCAGGACCATGGTCATGAGATCACACTGTGGGAGGGGTTTCCCCACAATATCAGCCATAGACCCCCTGATGATTTATTTAAGAAAAGGTAAAGATTTCTCATGTAAAAGGGGGTATCAGTTACTGATTGGGATGAAGTTCAAACCTGGGTTTAAGTTCCACTTTAACAAAAGAGATGGTTAGTAAGATGTTAATAAATCCAGATTGCATGCAAATAGAATACAAATTGTATGCAGTTTGAAATTGTGCCAATCCTAAGTAGCAGGAAGTGAATTTTGCCCATTTACTAGCATTGTAAAATTTAGATTAAATGTGAAAGTTAGTAATGAAAAAATGAGAAGGTCACTGAATAGTTCTAGTTAAAAATCCTGGTTTGTATGTAAATTGGTTTCTCTGATGTCTGACGGCGGGTTATTCTGCATGATAACTAATTAGAGGTCATAAAATGTTTGCATGGCTGTGAGAACAGAGTTGATGGCAGGGAACAGATATATTCATTAGTACTCTGTATGCGATCTAAATATAAGTACCATACACATATTGTGATTATTTCAGACAAAAGTCCAAAGTGTGATTTTGTCTCTCAAAATTATTAAAGGACAACTGAACTGAGAGGGATGTGGAGGCTGCTATATTTATTTATTAAACAAGGCACATTGCCTGGCTGTCCTGCTGATTCTGTCTTTAATACTTGTAGCCATAAACCCCGAACAAGCATGCAGCAGATCAGGTGCTCTGACTGAAGTCTGACTGGGTTTGTCGTGTGTGATTTGGACACTACCGATACTTGAAAGAGCAGCAGGACACCAGTCAACTATGTTTAAGAGGCAATAAATATGGCAGCTTCTATATCCCTACCACATCAGGTGTCCTTTCAGATGTCCATACACCATTCAATCAAATTGAACTTCCATTTTTTTTTTATAAAAAATGATTGTATAGAAAAATTAAAAATAATTTGCTTGATCATGAAAGAAAACATTGATATTTCCAAATTCTTCAATAAATATCTGATTGGATGTGTTGGCTGCTGTAGTGTCTGAATCACACCAGAAACAAGCATGCAGATTATCTTGTCAGATCTGACAAAAATGTCAAAAACATCTGATCTGCTTCATGCTTGTTCAGGGTCTATGGCTAAAAGTATTAGAGGCAGAGGATCAGCAGCATAACCAGGCAATCTGCATTGTTTGAAAGGAAATAAATATGGTAGCCTCCATATACGGTACCTCTAACTTCAGTTGTTCTTTAGGGCCCATTCACACTTACAAATGCAAAACGCTAAAGGTGGCCACACACCATACAATGTTTTAAATATCTGTTCAATTTAAGAATTGCAATCCATTTTTCTGACTGATTGTAACATTTCAAAAATATGACCAATGTAACACACACACACACACACACACACACACACACACACACACACACACACACACACACACACACACACACACACACACACACACATTCAATTTTTCCTCAATTATGATAAAAATGATTGGAAACTGACAAAATTGCTAGGGTGTGTATATTAATAAATTGACAATCTAACACACACCATACAATCTTTAGAGAAATTGAAGAAAAATATCTAGCATTCCGGATAGATAAAAAAAAAAAAAAAAAAACCGAATGAAAAAAAAAAAAGCTTTCGATTACTTCGGGAGATCCGATCGTTTTTATCTAATTGTGTAAAATCGGATCATTTTATTGTATCGTGTGTGGCCACCTTAACAATTAGCGCTAGCATTTACGCTGGCGATTTTTACGCTATTAACGTGTAAAAAAATCACTGGCATTTTTTGTAGTTTTTGAGAGATCGCGATTTGCGATGATTGAAATACATTGCAATGGCGACCGCTCAAAAACGATTATCTGGTGACAATCGCAAATCGATTGCAGCAGTGAGATCGCTGTCATATAGTTAACATTATAAAAAGTGATAGCGATCGCCAGCGATTTGGCAATTAGCGGTAAACGCCCACTACTCGCCTGAGTGTGAATGGGCCCTTACAGTGTACCCGGGGGATGCTAAGGCTAAAAAAACCAAATACCTAAGAAGAAGAGGTGGTCGTCGTCCTCCCACGCTCACCACCGCCGCTGCCTGGGGCCCTCCTAAAGATCAGGGCCGGACCGAGGCTTAGGCAAGAGAGGCTCCAGCCTCAGGGCGCAGTGTAGGAGGGGGCGCACAACTCACTCACTTATCCCCTATTGTGTTTGAAGCAGAGAGAAAAAAGAAAAGGGTATATATGGCAGTGACTGCAAGCCAGATAACTAGAGATTAAAGTGTTGGGAACCCTGGGGCGCCGCTTAGTCTAATAGCAATCAGTGTGTGACAGCTGGGGTGGAGGGATGGAGGGGCGCACTTTGTTGTCTCAGCCTTGAGTGCTGGAGGACCTTCTCCCAGCTCTGCTGAAGATCACAACTGCGCTCATATATGAAGAGAAGCGTGAGACAGCAGAGCGAGCGGACTGCTGCACCGCTCTAGGTTTTATTTGCCCAATTCCTCCCCCTTTAATTGTTCAAAAAACAAACAAACATTATTTTACAGGGAACACAGATGGTCACATGACAGCAATGATCCTTGTTGTCCCCCAAACCCCTTTCCCATGCTGGTCATACCGCCCTCTTCAAGGGGCTGAGTAGCTGCTCAGCCACACCCTCCATCCACATCCTGATTGGTAGCTTAGCCAGGCCTTTCCTCCAGGAGGAAGCACTGCTCAGCCACACCCTCCATCCATATCCTGATTGGTAGCTTAGCCAGGCCTTTCCTCCCAGGAGGCAGCACTGCTCAGCCACACCCTCCATCCACATCCTGATTGGTAGCTTAGCCAGGCCTTACTCCCAGGCGGCATCACTGCTCAGCTGCAATCAGAAATTAGGAGCCAACAGCAGCATCTCCCTTCTCAGTAAAGATATTTAATGCCAAATCTGAACACGTACACTCAGGGATTGTTCCCGCTATGTGAATTTGTATGAGCCTGTAGATGTATTTTCAGACCCCGCGCACAGAATCGGAATGCAGAATGCATATGGGTTTTTGTAAAAACATATTTCATCACAATGCATTACTGGGAAAAGGGAGGTAGCAAAAGCGGATGGAGAAGCTGCAACTGCACCAGGGCCCACATGGGGCCCTCCTCCAATCACTGAATTAGCTCTTTATTGGTGCTGTGGTAGAAATCATCATCTTCAAGGCTGGATTTAGGTATTCCTCCCCCTTCTACGTCCCCCTCCCACTTTCATATTGACCATCCCACTCTTAGGCCCAGTGCACACCAAAACCACTAGCAGATCCTCAAAAGTTAACGCTAGAGGTTTTTGGAGCAGATTTCAGAGCAATTCTAGGCATGTTTAGAGACGTTTTCTAAACATACCTAGCGGTTTTTCGAGTGTTTCTGGCCTGGCACACTGACACTTCCTGTCCATAGCAGGCCTGCTGATAAAGCTAACTGCTGCCTTACCTGCGGCCGCTGCAAGTGCTGGCCTGGCACATTGACACTTCCTGTCCATGGCAGGCCTGCTGATTAAGCTAACTGCTGCTTTACCTGCGGCCGCTGCAAGTGCTGGCCTGGCACACTGACACTTCCTGTCCATAGCAGGCCTGCTGATAAAGCTAACTGCTGCCTTACCTGCGGCTGCTGCAAGTGCTGGCCTGGCACACTGACACTTCCTATCCATAGCAGGCCTGCTGATAAAGCTAACTGCTGCCTTACCTGCGGCTGCTGCAAGTGCTGGCCTGGCACACTGACACTTCCTATCCATAGCAGGCCTGCTGATAAAGCTAACTGCGGCCTTACCTGCGGCGCTGCAAGTGCTGGCCTAACACACTGACACTTCCTGTCCATGGCAGGCCTGCTGATAAAGCTAACTGCTGCCTTACCTGCGGCCGCTGCAAGTGCTGGCCTAGCACACTGACACTTCCTGTCCATAGCAGGCCTGCTGATAAAGCTAACTGCGGCCTTACCTGCAGCACTGCACGTGCTGGCCTGGCACACTGACACTTCCTATCCATGAAATACCTGCTGATAAAGCTAACTACTGTCTTACCTGCGGCACTGAGGGCCAGATTTATCAAGAGTGTCTGAGACAAAATATCGGTAGGTTTTTAGAAATGTGTGTAGCAGATTACAAATATTGTTACAGTAAAAGCTACTGTTACAAAAATGCCTGGTAAACGCTCTGATCTAGCGCTTTCCAGAGCGGTTTGAGCTTTTCCTATACTTTACATTGAGGCAGAAACGCTTCTGCAAACCACAAAAATGCTGCAGGAGGCACGTTTGCGGTTTGCTAAAAACCTCAAACTGCTGGTGTGCATCATCCCATTGAGATACATTAGCCAAACGTTTTCACAGGCGGAAGCGGTTTTTGGAAAACGCTACAAAAACAGTTCGGTGTGCACCAGGCCTTACATGTGTAGTAGGGATGATATGCTTCCGAGTTGATGCAAATTTTTATGCAAATGTATACAGTTGGAAAATGAACCAATCAATTTAAACCCAGGCTTAAATTGATTGGTCCTTGTTCAAGCTGCATGTATTTGCATAAAAATTGCATGTCATTGATCATCCCTAATGGTAGCCTTTGGTAGCAGCTCCCCTCTTCCATGCTTTGCTCTCCATTTGTAGCCTCCCTTTACAATATGCAGCCTCTTGTTCCATATGTAGTAATCTGTCTTTGGGCAGAGGCAGCCTAAGACCCAAACCATTTATTCTCTACTGGTTTAGACCTCTGGCTTACCAGAGTCGTACAGTGATGGGGTGAGGGGGCAATGTACTTTGCACAGGGGCCCATAGCTCTGTAGTCACACCACTGAGTGGAAACCACAGACACCATACCTCCCAACTTTTTGACATGAGAAAGAAGGACACTTAAGCCACGCCCCTGATCACACATACCATAAATATTTCATAAGAAAATTGTGTTGTTTTATCATTCAAACCACACTGGTCGTTTCTATCCTGGTTCATTTTCCTTTAGCATCTGAAAATAAGAAATATATCACTTTAAAGGATGGGAGTTTAGAGCCCATTAAGCACATTTTTTTCAGTAGAAAAATACATATATTTACATAGATCTGTACATCAGTCCTGAAAGTGGGACAAATAAGGAAGAAAGAGGGACAGAGAGATTTGGTTCCCAAAGAGGGCCTGTCGCTCCAAAAGAGGGACAGTTCTGAGCTATGCAGACACTGTTCTATGACAAAGAGGACGTCTTTGCAGATCACAAAATGCGTTGCAACGTGTATAGAGGGAACGGGTCTTTATACGACTGTCAGGACGGAGAAAGAGGTGCTAACCTAATAAAGCTAAAACCAGACAGGCACGTCACAGTGGCATATTTCCATAAGCTCATTTCGGATGCATTTCCATACAGAGTGAATGGACAGAGGTGACTGTTAAGTGTCTGGAGTAAGAGAGAGGTCAGCCAGCACGTCCAGCACAGGTCTGACAAGCAGATGTTCCCGGGGCAGACACCATCCACAAGAGCACACGGCAGCTCACGCTATTGGAATACGGCCAGAAGGATAAAGATCTCAGCAAACCAACCGGGAGGTCCGAGAGGAGAGTCAGCCATTCACACCACTTCTATGCAGACAAATACAGAACATAAGGGTCAGCAGCTGCAGACAGCACAGAGTGATGGCAGACCTGCCGATAAAGCGGTTTAACTGCGGCCTTACCTGCGGCGCTGAAAGTGCTGGCCTGGCACACTGACACTTCCTGTCCATGGCATGCCTGCTGATAAAGCTAACTGCGGCCTTACCTGCGGCGCTGCAAGTGCTGGCCTGGCACACTGACACTTCCTGTCCATAGCAGGCCTGCTGATAAAGCTAACTGCTGCCTTACCTGCGGCCGCTGCAAGTGCTGGCCTGGCACATTGACACTTCCTGTCCATGGCAGGCCTGCTGATTAAGCTAACTGCTGCTTTACCTGCGGCCGCTGCAAGTGCTGGCCTGGCACACTGACACTTCCTGTCCATAGCAGGCCTGCTGATAAAGCTAACTGCTGCCTTACCTGCGGCTGCTGCAAGTGCTGGCCTGGCACACTGACACTTCCTATCCATAGCAGGCCTGCTGATAAAGCTAACTGCTGCCTTACCTGCGGCTGCTGCAAGTGCTGGCCTGGCACACTGACACTTCCTGTCCATAGCAGGCCTGCTGATAAAGCTAACTGCTGCCTTACCTGCGGCCGCTGCAAGTGCTGGCCTGGCACATTGACACTTCCTGTCCATGGCAGGCCTGCTGATTAAGCTAACTGCTGCTTTACCTGCGGCCGCTGCAAGTGCTGGCCTGGCACACTGACACTTCCTGTCCATAGCAGGCCTGCTGATAAAGCTAACTGCTGCCTTACCTGCGGCTGCTGCAAGTGCTGGCCTGGCACACTGACACTTCCTATCCATAGCAGGCCTGCTGATAAAGCTAACTGCTGCCTTACCTGCGGCTGCTGCAAGTGCTGGCCTGGCACACTGACACTTCCTATCCATAGCAGGCCTGCTGATAAAGCTAACTGCGGCCTTACCTGCGGCGCTGCAAGTGCTGGCCTAACACACTGACACTTCCTGTCCATGGCAGGCCTGCTGATAAAGCTAACTGCTGCCTTACCTGCGGCCGCTGCAAGTGCTGGCCTAGCACACTGACACTTCCTGTCCATAGCAGGCCTGCTGATAAAGCTAACTGCGGCCTTACCTGCAGCACTGCACGTGCTGGCCTGGCACACTGACACTTCCTATCCATGAAATACCTGCTGATAAAGCTAACTACTGTCTTACCTGCGGCACTGAGGGCCAGATTTATCAAGAGTGTCTGAGACAAAATATCGGTAGGTTTTTAGAAATCCATGCAGAACTGTCTCAGGCATCTTAAGAAATCATTAGATAGTACAGATTCCTTCTAAAACTGTTGTATAATAGGAGGAGCTAGGAGGAGTCTCTCAGACAGTGCATTGTGTGAGGGGAATTGCTGTTGCTGAGGTAACCAACACACCTGCTGTATTGATAGCAGCAGGCTCTGAGGAGGAATTCAGCAAGTGGGAGGAGCACATCACAAATCATGTATAGCCTGCACTCTGGAATCATGTCTAGCCTGCAGAACTGCTATCAAGCACTTCTTAATCTGCGCCAGTTTAGGGATGGATTTGCACGTCTCTTAACTGTAGTGCAGCTCTAGAAATCCACGCTTAACTGCCACTAGTACCTAGGATTTAAGAAGGTTCTTATCATGCAGAGCTGTTCTCCCTGCTGGTTAGAACAGATTAAGAAGAAAAAACTGTCGGTAATGCGTTGATAAATCTCCCCCTGAGAGTGCTGGCCTGGCACACTGACACTTCCTGTCCATAGCAGGCCTACTGATAAAGCTAATTGCTGCCTTACATGCATCACTGAGAGTGCTGGCCTGGCACACTGACACTTACTGTCCATAGCAGGCCTGCTGATAAAGCTAACTGCCGCCTTACCTGCATTGTTGCCCTGGCACAATGACACTGCCTGTCAATAGCAGGCCTACTGATAAAGCTAACTGCTGCCTGTTACCTGCAGCACTGCAAGTGCTGGCCTGGCACACTGACACTTCCTGTCCTCAGCTGGGGGACAACTAATACTAGGTACACATGATGCAATTTCCCATCAGATCGACAGGTAATCTGACAGGAAGTTACATCGTGCACGCATGTCCAAACTGCTCTCGATTGATGACAGGATTGATTTTCAGATGAATACTTCACAAAATCGATCTGCTGTATTTTTTGGACTATAATACTTATTCTCCCACAAAAGTGGGGAAGTCACTGCGTCTTTTAGTCCAAACGCAGGGAGTTCCTGACTTGTGAACGCCTGCCAATACGAACCTCCAACCCGCCATAATGTCGGGGGACTTCCTGTACTGTGCCCATGCAGAGGAGGACGCAGGGGGACAAACGGAGGACACAGGGGGGCATAGAGGAGAACACACGGAGGACAGAGGTGGACACAGGGACAAAGGGGACATAATCCTCAAGATGCCCCTTCCCCATGGATGCACCAGGTTTAGTATATTTTTTTTCCCCTGGTATTTGTCCTTTAAACCTAGGTGTGTCTTATGGTCAGAAAAATATGGTAGTTCTCAATCCAAAGCAGATTGGACAAAGGTGGAAATAGTTCAACCTGTCGATAAGGTCTGCCTCAGCCGATAGTCTGGGGTGTGTACAGAAGCTCTCAACAAGCAACCACCGTTCGGCTAGCGATTCACTTGAGGGATCAACTCAGCCAAGTGACGGCTGATTGCTTTGCACACACCGCTCGCCCCGCCCTCCTCGTGACATCACATCTGCAGCGCTCAGTCTTCCCTCTGCCTCGCACATAGCAACAGAATGCATTGTTAGCCGTATAGCCCAGCGATATCGCCTGAGGGATCGGGTTCCAGTCTCCGACGTGTAACATCAGTCAGCAGTGCATACAGCCCTTTAGATCTGTCCCTGCAATAGGACTTTAAAGCCGCATCTACACGAGTAGATGCGGCCGCGATGCTCCTTATCAATCGAGCCGCTGATGCGGCTCGATTGATAAGATCCGACAGGACGGATCTCCGCACCGCCGATACCCTGCTCGCTCCCCGCGAGGGGACAATGGCAGGGAATCGTGCGGGAGATAAGCGGCGCCGGCGGGGACGAGCGGGGAATCGAATGCAGCGAGCGGGGACGCGGCGGGCACGCGGAAGAGGCAATCCGGCGGCTAATCGAGCCGCTGGATCGCTGCAATATGGCATGGTGTAGATGGGGCTTAACCACCCTGGCGTTCTATTAAGATCGCCAGGGTGGCTGCGGGAGGGTTTTTTTTAAATTTAAAAAAAACTATTTCATGCAGCCAACTGAAAGTTGGCTGCATGAAAGCCCACTAGAGGGCGCTCCGGAGGCGTTCTTCCGATCGCCTCCGGCGCCCAGAATAAACAAGGAAGGCCGCAATGAGCGGCCTTCCTTGTTTTGTTTAGATCGTCGCCATAGCGACGAGCGGAGTGACGTCATGGACGTCAGCCGACGTCCTGACGTCAGCCGCCTCCGATCCAGCCCTTAGCGCTGGCCGGAACTTTTTGTTCCGGCTACGCTGGGCTCAGGCGGCTGGGGGGACCCTCTTTCGCCGAGCGGCGGCGATCGGGCAGCACACGCGGCTGGCAAAGTGCCGGCTGCTTGTGCTGCTCTTTATTTGAACA